>NC_080169.1:117479529-117779529 GCF_950295315.1 Erinaceus europaeus | reverse complement strand
AACATAACATCGACTCCCGTGGTCATCAATATTTCAGGGGAAGGAAGAGAAATAGCAGCTGAAGCTGTGTAAAGCCTGGCTCTTTCTCTGCTAGGGCTGAGATGAGGCTGAGCACAATGTCCAAAGTAACTAATGATCACAGAAGCTGCGAGTTGCAGCACTGAGTTTGCTGTTTCGGAAGAATCTGTGTGATCTCCATGATGGCCAGTCCATCACCTGCAGGGCTGTCAGGCAAGTTATAACAGCACCATATGCCCAGACAGATTGTCAACATATGGAATTTGATAGTTTCCCATGTCTTACACATGTTTTAGCAGAGCCAGAAAAAGAACTCATTTTACACAAATATTTAAGGAGGCTTTTTTTTTTCATTAAAAGAAAAAGAAAATCAGATCACACCATCTATTGCATCTTAAATATAAAAATATGAGGATTAATTTGGGAATCACAAGTAATGGCAACTCATTTGACAAAGAGGAAAAAGTACTGATCAAGTGTTTCATAGGCAGAAAATCCTACTGATACCCTGTTTGATCATATTCAAAAAAGAGATTGTCTTTACTTTCAAAGAATTTATATTCCAGGACAAAAAAAAGTAATTAGAGTTTACTTTGTAATTGAAAATATCTGTAAAGAAAAATGCTTTACTCATATAATCTCAATTACATTAAGAAAACTAGAGTGAAGGAATGGTCAGGATAAGCAAACTTGCACAGTATTCTACTTGAGAAGAAGTTTAGGTTTAAAAACTAGCTAGGGCATGTGCCTTATCATGTCCAATGCCCAGGTCCGAACCCCAGCATATGGGACCTGTCATGCCACCAGTGGTGCTATGTTGTCTTTCAGCCCAGCTCTCTCTCTCTCCTCTTCTCTCTCTCTCTTTCTCTCCATGGATGAAAAAAACATTCATTAGTGAAATTATATATGCATAAAATCCACCCTCCAAATAATAATTGTCATTGTTACTGCCACTGCTTATTAGATCTTCAATCATTTTCTACCACTCTGAGGGCAGAAGTCAAGCTCTCAAAACTGTAATTGAAACTGTCTGCTCTTTGCACCAAACTAGATACATGGGCAAGTAAAATTAAATGAAAAATCCAGAAATAAGTCTTCACACCTATAGGCCTCTAATTTTTTACCTGGTGGCCCAAAACAGTACATGGAGAAAGGAGAGTCTATTCAACAAATGATGTTGGGGAAAATGAAGCTCTTTCCTATCACTCTATACCACATGGGAATTATGTGGTGAGTTACCAGGTGATTTTTAGTGCCACTTACTGACCTATACATATTTTTAAATCTGAAATTGCCAGAAGCATGAGAGTTGGAACCAGAACTAGCACAAAAACATGCATTGATTGACATGTTTGAATGGAGTCAGGAAGCTGGTTTTGAGCTAGCTGGGTTATAACTGTTCTTCCTGGGAAGCTGTGGTGCCCAGTCAAGATCTCCTGGGACCCTGTGTGGTGAGAATACACATGAGTGGGTGGAACTTCCTAACCAGCTTGTTTTCCTGAGACCAGGGATTCACATCCAGCTTCAGAAATTCTACCTACCTTTGCTACCCCTCCCCCAAGGATTGTGGTCTAACTTCTTTTTAAATTAGCTTATTTATTTTTTTATTGGATAGAGACAAAGAGAAATTAGAGGGAAGAGGAAGAAGAGAGGGAGGAAACAGAAAGAACTATAGCTTTACTTCACCACTCAGAGTTTCCCATGTAGGTAGGGGCCAGGAGCTTCAACCTGAGTTCCTGCACAGTGTAGTGTGTGTCCTTAACCAGGTGCCCCACTGCTTTTGCCACTGAGCTTGTATTCTGTGGCCACAGCTGGGAACATCCTAGGCTGCACTCATTTCAGGACCAGTCTTCTTACAGTGGCAGAATATGTTGACCTAGCCTCCCAGTTTCTGCCATTGTTTTCTACACAGAGGTAAAAACCCTATAGAAGCTCACAAGAGGGTTTATGATGTTCTTCCTGATGGAAATCACTAGTGATGGTGGAGAGAAGGATTTATTAGAGGTCTAGGCCCATCATGTCTATGTGGGAATCCCAGTATTTGCCTGACTAGGGCCCCAGATAATGAGGTGGCCTGATAATGACTACAAGGGTCATCATTAAAATGTGCTGGGAGTATGGATTGCCCTGTCAATGCCCATGTTCAGCGGGGAAGCAATTACAGAAGCCAGACCTTCCACCTTCTGCATCCCACAATGACCTTGGGTCCATACTTCCAGAGGACTAAAGAACAGGAAAGCTATCAGGGGAGGGGAGGGGATACAGAGTTCTGGTGGTGGGAATTGTGTGAAGTTTACCCCTCTTATCCTATGGCTTTGCCAGTGTTTCCTTTTTGTAAATAAAATCAAAAAATAATAAATAAAATAAAGCAAAATAAAATGTGCTGGTCTCTTGCCTTTATCCAGCTTTTGTAGTCTTTACTTTATCTAACATCATTAGATTTATGGTCATTGAAATAATTTGTATAGGAAGTAGGGGAGGAGGGTATTTAGGTCTAAGTAGAAAATATTTGATTAAATACCTTATGGTGTCTTTTTTTTTAGGTCTTTCTACTTGCTACACTAATTGAGTCACTGTAGACTATTGTGCACTGTTACTTTAAGGTATGCATTTTCCCTTATCATACATGTACTATCTCATGGCCTGGGTCTATACCTAGATTTGAAAACATTGTTAAGAGGTGAAATGGAACTTAGGAGTCCTGTGAGACAGGAAAGGTCTCACCAGAGGAATGGAGCTAGGGGGTTGACATCCCAGGCCTGGTATCTCTGGACACTGGCTGAGGTGAAACATGTGGTATTGGGTGCACTGATTCAGTTGCACTCAGCAGATGCAGTACCACATGATGTGGAGCAAGAGAAGCGTGAAGGAAAATAAGCAAAGCCCCAGACGTTCCAGGACTGGGAGAAATATGGGTTTTATAGGGTACATGGAAGGTTCCTTGCTGTCTTAAGAGTTTTAGTAAGCAATAGGTAATTACTATTATAACAATTTATTTGAGAACTTGATTTACTTTGAAAATTCCATGGTTAGGATTTATTGTACCATACAAGACCTTACCACAATTTGTGCACAATTTGTGTCATTTAATGCTATTTACAAATAACTATATCTTGTATACTAACAAGATCGGTTGCTTCAGGTCTTCCTGGTCAAACATTATAGGTGATTTAATATTTCCCAAAAAAGTTATTATTAGAAAAGCATAATAAGTTTAATTCGACTCTTAAAATTCAATCAGTTTACTAATTTGAAGCCTTAAGTGTTTAGATTGAATGAATATGTACTCAGAACTGAAATCTATGCTTTAAATAAACTTGAGACATTCAATATATATTCCCCTTCTCCCCTCTTTTATTGATTAAATAGTGATTTATAAGACTTTATGTTGATAGGAGTATACATTAACTAAATTTCAGCCACTAAATGTCTGTGTCTCTACCCCCACCCCTATAGTGGAGCTGAAATCTAGCTTAGCTCCCACCCTGGCCAAGAGATTTTTACTTCGATGCAATAGTCCAAACTCAGTCAAATTCTGCTTTGCGTTTTCCTTTCTGTTCTTTCTCAGCTTCTGTTTATGAGTACTCCTTTTCTTTGTATACTTTCTCCTTCTTTCTCTTTTTTTTGTTGATGCTGCATCTTTTTGTCCTTGGTGAGATTTTTGTGTGTTTGGTTGCTTGTGTTTTTTTTTTTTTCCTTCCTCCATTTTTTTGTTAGTGATTTACAAAATTACAGGAGTACAAGTCCACATTGTTCCGACCACCAGAATTCTGTGTCCCCATTCTCCTCCATTGGAAATAGTAGAGGAATTGAACCTGGGACCTTGGAACCTTGGGCATGAAAGTCTTTTTGCATAACAATTACACTATCTACCCCCATCCCAGTCACTTTTAAATTTATTTTATTTTTATTTATAAAAAGGAAACACTGACAAAACCATAGGATAAGAGGGGTACAAATCCACACAATTCCCACTACCAGAAGTCTGTATCCCATCCCCTCCCCTGATAGCTTCCCTATTCTTTATTCCTCTGGGAGTATGGACCCAGAGTCATTATGGGGTGCAGAAAGTGGAAGGTCTGGCTTCTGTGATTGCTTCCCTGCTGAACGTGGGCATTGACAGGTCAACCCATACTCCCATCCTGCCTCTCTCTTTTCATAGTGGGGCTGAGTTCTGGGGAAGCAAGGCTCCAGGACATATTGGTGGGGTCCTCTGCCCAGGGAAGTCTGGTTGGCATTGTGGTAGCATCTGGAACGTGGTGGCTGAAAAGAGAGTTAACATATAAAGCCAAACAAGTTGTTGGCTAAACATGAGCCTAAAGGTGGAATAGTGCAGATGAAGAGTTGGGGGGTGGTCTCTGCTTTGTAGATAGCTGTCAGTCTCTTGTACTTAATCAGATTTCATAGACCTTACTTTGGTAAGGTTAGCTTTGAAGTGAGTGAGGGAAGTGTAATAGGAAGTAGGTGAGGAATGAATCTATCTAAGTAGACACTATTTCGTTATGAACTTGATACTGACTCACTGCAGCCTACTGTGTACTTTTGCTTTCAGGTATATATTTTGCCCTAATTTATGGATACATGTGAATATATGCTCTATCTCATGGGATCTGGACTATATCTAGGTTTTGGAACTTCGTTGTGAAGTGAACCACCTGAAATGGAATTAGAGAGTTAGTGGGGCAGGATTCTAAGGAAGCAGGGCTCCAGGACACATTGGTGGGGTCATCTGTCCAGGGACCTCTAGTTTCCCAGTCACTTTTTAAAATCCCAGATATAAGCGCAGGTGGTGCAAAGCACAAGGACCGGCATAAGGATCCCAGTTCGAACCCCGGCTCCCCACCTGCAGGGGAGTCACTTCACAGGCGGTGAAGCAGGTCTGCAGGTGTCTGTCTTTCTCTCCTCCTCTCTGTCTTCCCCTCCTCTCTCCATTTCTCTCTGTCCTATCCAACAACGACAACAACAATAATAACTACAACAATAAAACAACAAGGGCAACAAAAGGGAATAAATAAATAAAATTAATTAATTAATTAAAAAATAAATAAATAAAATGAAAAATAAAAGCCCAGATATTTCCCCCCTATGGCTTTCATTTTCTATCTTGCTGTTCCACACTTGAGTCAACAATCCCTGTTGAACAGCCCCTTCATCTAAATAATATTTTTTCTGATTTGTGCTGTACCTACTTCTGCTTTCAAATATACAATCATTCAATTCACATTACTTTAGACTATGGGAGCTTTGAGGAAGGTAGTCTCTCTAGGGCTTCAGTTCTCTGGAAAGCATTCACCATTCAATTACCTAGAATGCCTTGTACTTCTGATGTGGGGCTCCAGCAAATTGCTAGAGAAGTGACTCAGTGTGCAAAGCACAGGAATAATATGCATTGAAGCCTTGAGTTTGATCTTCAGAACCACATGTCAGAGCAGAACAATCTCCTCTCTACTCCCTTCCTCTCCCCTCCTTTCACATTTGCTTCAAAAAGTCTATTAAAAAATATAAATTTCTCCCCACCTGCAAGGGGTTAGCTTCACAAGCGGTAAAGTAGGGTTGCAGGTGTCTATCCTTCTCCCATCCTCTCTGTCTTTCCCTCCTCTCTACATTTTCTCTGTCCTATTGAACACAACAATAGCAATAATAGTAACAAAATGGGGGACAGTGGCCTCCAGGAGCAGAAAAAGATATATGTGTGTGTGTGTGTGTGTGTGTGTGTGTATACTATACAGGGTTGAGAGACTAATTTAGCTGGTGGAATGCATTCCATATTATGCTGTTGAACCCAGATTTGCATTTTCAGCACTACATTGGAGCACCAAGCATGACAATTTCTATGGTATATCTCCTTCCCTCTCTGTCTTTATCTGTACTTAAATTGAAAAAAGTCTGTAGAGAGTAGAAGGATCTTCCATGCACAAAGCCACAGCATACCAAAATATATAAATAAATAAACAATTATAGAAGTATCCCTGTAGTCAGGCAGTAGTGCAGGGGGTTAATCGCAGGTGGAGCGCAGTGCAAGGACTGGGAGAAGGATCCTGGTTTGAGACCCTGGCTTCCCACCTACAGGGGAGTCACTTCATAGGCTGTGAAGCAGGTCTGCAGGTGTCTATCTTTCTCTCCCCCTCTCTGTCTTCCCCTCCTTTGTTCATATCTCTCTGTCTTATCTAAAAATGATGACATCATTAACAACAATATAATAAACAACAATAAACAACAAGAATATACAACAACAATAATAAACAACAAGGGCAACAAAAGAGAAAATAAATAAATATAAAAAAAATTTAAAAGTATCCAGTAAAGAAGTGCTCACTGTTTTTAATGCTGGGCAGTAAGTGGATGCAACCTGTTTATAATGCCCGCAAATGAAAAGGTTTCTAAAAACTGTGAAAAAAATATTTCCCTTTGTTTAATATCAGAAAATATTGAACTTCTTAACTGAAATGAAAGCTATGCTGGATTTCTTAGCAAAGAAAAAAAAGAGAGACTCTTAAAAAATTAAATCAACACTAGAACATATAGTTCCTTAAAATATATTTTCAATCATCATTATTTTCATATTGTATATTTGTCTATCCTCTTTGTTTTATTAATATTATCAAAAGGTTAATAATCACCTGCTAATTAAGAATAGGCACTAATTCAAATTCTGACATGCATCATAATTCACTTTATTATCATACAAAATAACTTCACAGAAAGTTATTGACAGTCTGTAACAATTATTCCTGTCTCTGGCTCAGAAGGCTGTTAAGAATTTTATGCAAACTGAATTATAGAAATATATTATGAGGTGGATAGCATAATGAAATAGCCATACAAAAAACATCTCATGCCTGAGGCTCTGAGGCCCTTAGGTTCAATCCCCAGCACCACCATAACCCAGAGCTGAGTAGTGCTCTGGTTAAATTAATTAATAATAATAATAATAATAATAACTATTATTATTAAATATTATTTTAATACAATCATATTTTTCTGTAGAATAATAGCTTTTTTAGTGATTTAATAATAATTTACAAGATTAGTAATAATTTACAAGACATAAGAAGAGTAGAATTCCATACAATTCCCACCACTTGAATTCACTGAAAGGGTCCCTAGTCTTTATCCTTCTGAGAGTATGTACCAAAGATCTTTATGTGGTGCAGAAGGTGGAAGGTCTGCCTCCCATAATTGCTTCTCTTCTGGCCATGGGCATTGACAGGTGGATCCATACCCTCAGCCTATCACCATCATCTAATGAAACTTCTCTAGTAATTTTCTGGGTATGATATTTTTTCTTCCCTCCTTTCCTTCCGCCCTCCCTTCCTTCCTTCCTCCCTTCCTTCCTTCCTTCCTTCCTTCCTTCTTTCCTTTCTTCCTTGCTTCTTTCTTCCTTTCTTTCTTCCTTTCCCTTCTTTTTTCTTTTATCTCGGCAGGCATTACATTCTTAGAACCTGACAGCCATGCCCATCTGTAACTATGAAGCTGGAAAGAAGGGGAGGCAATAGTTTTAGAAAAAATTGAAGTGGGTTTCGCTTTATTTATAATATTCTTCAGACATTTGCTTACACTTACTGGATTTCTATGTAATTCTGAACCGTTTTTCTTTCAGAAATTTTCAGTATAATAATTTATTTATTTTGTGAATTGGCCTATTCAAAGTGAATCATCTTACTTTTTATAAGTCTTCAGCCATCATTACCTTGTGTGAATATATTCAGCACCTGCGTATAAATTTGTCAATATGTTTTAGCATTACTGAACTCAGTCTGGGTATCCTGACCTTTAAAAATTCTGAATTTTGTTATTGCATCTTTCAAAAACTTTTGCTATGTATGTAGTGAATGTTATCTAGATAATAAAGTAGTAATGTAATATCATTTTTTCTTTTATTTAAACTGGAAATTACAAACCGCTTTTGCGATTTCTTCTAGCATTTGCCCTTCTTCCGTAGCCAGTCAACGGGTCAGGTTGAAAGCTGTCAGTAGCTGCTTGTTGCTGGCTTTGAAAGTGACTGGGATCCATGTGGATTCAGTCAGCTAGGAAGGATCGTCAGTTTCCCCAATGAATGGGTACTCACGGGATGCATCACGAGAAGGTCGATCCAATGCATCCCCTTTTGCGATGAAGATACATCATAGAGGCTTGCCTACTAAATAGACCTATAAGTCCTTTTCTAACTCAGCAAATACCCAGGAGTCTCCAAAATCTGGGACCAGTAACTCTGTTGAATGAGATAAGCCAGAGTGAGGACAATACTGAATTATCTCACCCAAAGGTGAACTTTAGAAATCTAAGACAGGGAAATCATAAGGTTATACTTGGGCTGAGTGTGGTATATTGCACCAAAGTATTTGCACCAATGTATTTCACCAATATAATGAGGAAAACAGTAAGATGATGGGATAAAGAAGTGTTGGCATCCAGGTGTATAATTACAGAAAAGGACTTAGGTTGGGGAAGAGAATATACTTTAGACACCTATCAGATGGAGATATGAAGTAATGCTTATGTATCAACAACTGTACTATAAAATATAAGGACCCCTGAATAAAGTGAAAAAATTAAGGAATTGGAAATTAAAATTGCTCCCTACAGATTTTAAGTGTTCACCATATTACTCTTGTTGCCTACTAATTGACAGCTATCAATTACAATATTCTCAACCAAAACTTCATCTTACACAAAAGAAACAGTCCTCTTTGTAAAGTTGGCATGAACATTTATTTATATTCTATACAGTTTAAAACATATTGACTTGTTTCTTTTTATCATCTTATTGGGGGCTTATGTTTTATAGTACCCTTATTGACACATAGATAGAAATATTTTTATATTTTTTCCAGTAGGCCTTTTAAAAATATTTATTTATTGGATTGAGACAGCCAGAAATCGAGAGGGAAGGGATTGGTAGAGAGGGAGAGAGAGAGAGAGAGAGAGATACCTGCAGCATTGCTTCACCAATTGTGAAGCTTCCTTGCAGGTGGGGACTGGGAGTTCAAACCTGGGTCCTTGTGGATTTTAACATGTGTACTCAACCAAGTGCACCAACATCTATACCCTAAAAATACAATTTTTTAAAAAAATTTAAAAGTATGTTTTTATTTATTTTCCTTTTTTGTTGCCCTTTCTTTTATTATTGTTGTAGTTATTATTACTGTTAGGACAGAAAGAAATGGAGAGAAGAGGGGAAGACAGGGAGGAGAGAAAGATAGACACCTGCAGACCTGCTTCACCGCTTGTGAAGTGGACTCCCCTGCAGGTGGGGAGCCGGAGGCTTGAACCAGGATCCTTACTCCAGTCCTTGTGCTTTGCACCATGTGCGCTTAACCTGCTGCACTACCGCCCGACTTCCAATAATACAATTTTTTACCTCCCTGTGCTAGCAAATGTTAACACTTCAAAGCCTTCCAGCCATCCTGCAGTCCCATCCTGGCCATCTTGCCCTAGAGTCTTTTGCTCTGGTGCAATATACTAAAGTTAGTCCTAGTTTCAGTTTGTGTTTCCCTTTCTTTTCTCATAGTTTAAGTTCTACCCATGAGTGAGAAATTCAAGTATTAATAATTCTCATTTTCTCTTATATTACTTCATTCAATCTCCATCAAAGATGTGGCTAAGATGACTTTCTCATTTTTAGCAATGAGTCATATTCCATTGTGTATACATATTGCAGCATCCTTAGACACTTGCTTGTCCTTGGAACCTGAGTTGCATACATGAAAAGCTTGCCAAAACCAGCAACAATAACCAGATGAGCACATCAACAAAATGGGGAGAGAATGGACAGAATCTTTACCATCTTTACAAAAGAGGAGATACAAAAGGTCAACAAACAAAGAACAAACAAATAAAACCTCAACATCACTTATTATCAGAGAAAAACAAATAAATTCAACAAGTATATATTACTTTGCACCTGTGAATGTTCCATAGATTAGAAAGTACAGCAGCAACAAATGTTGGAGAGGTTATAAAATAACCCCCCCTGCACTGCTGGTGGGAATGTAAATTAGTTTGACTCCCATGGAGAGCAGTCAGGAAAATACTCAGAAGGCTAAAAGTGGACCTACCCTATGGCCCTGCAATTCCTCTCCTGGAAATATATCCTAAGGAAGCAAACACACCCATCTAGAGATATCTTTCTTTTTTAAAAATTTCTTTATTGGGGAATTAATGTTTTACATTCTACAGTAAATGCAATATTTTGTACATGCATAACATTTCTCTGTTTTCTGTATAACAATACAACCCCCACTAGGTCCTCTGTCATCCAATACAACCCCCACTAGGTCCTCTGTCATCCGTCTTGGACCTGTATTCTCCCCCACCCCAGTCTTTTACTTTGTTGCAATACACCAATTCCAGTTCAGGTTCTACTTGTGTTTTCTCTTATGATCTTGTTTTTCAACTTCTGCCTGAGAGTGAGATCATCCCATATTCATCCTTCTGTTTCTGACTTATTTCACTTAACACGAATTTTTCAACGTCCATCCAAGATTGGCTGAATATGGTGAAGTCACCATTTTTTACAGCTGAGTAGTATTGCATTGTGTATATATACCACAACTCGCTCCGTCACTCATCTGTTGTTGGACACCTGGTTTACTTCCAGGTTTTGGCTATTACAAATTGTGCTGCTAGGAACATACATGTACACAGACCTGTTATTGCCCTACTGTTACCAACCACTTAATCTCTCCCTAGGCCACACCTGTCTGCACTCACAGGTGATTTGGTGAATTCCTGAAGTCGTTCTAGTTCTATCCTGTTGCGGTCCCAGGTGGTCTCCTCTAGAATTATCTTTTTTTATACACCTATGTTTGTAGCAGCACAGTATATAATAGCTCAAACTTGGAAGCAACATATTTACTTTTGCTAATGTCTCTAGTAATTTCAGATGAGTTAAATAAGAAAATGTTCAACTTTAAGATACAAATAGGAAATTCCATCCCTAAAATAAGTCAATGGATATTACAGAGGGGCTATTTCCCAAAACATGAATATATTATATATTAAATCCATATGGGGAATTTAAATATTTATAAATGGACTCATTTTTTTCTAATTATAGTAATATACCAATAATTGATAAGGAATAAATCTCATGTACACATTTGAACTTTTAGTAATACTGCCAGAACTAGAATTTCAGCAGACTCACTACTTTAACTTAAGCATTCAATGAGAAAAATCCCATGTAACACCAAAACAATTCTTCGTATCATTCATAATTATCAGTCTCAAAGTACTTTAGCATGAATGAAGCCATCCAATCATAAACATTTAGTGACATAAACAGGGCACAAACCACAGTCCATCATTATTTCATCTAGGAGAACATAGTGTTTCAGAACTAGTGGCCCTATCACTTTCAAATAGAAAGGGATTAATGTTAGAACATGAAGGACACCATTAGTATCCTAATGTATTTTTCTACTTATTTTGTTTAGTTCATTCATCGGTGTCCATCAATCATTTAAAGAAATAATTCTCCCTGGGGATCAAACAGTGCTCTGCACCTGGCTGAACACACATGTTATCATACACAAGAACCCAGGCTCCACCTCCACGTCCCTTCATGCAGGGGGGAAAGTTTCAGACACTGGAAAGCACTGCTACCTCTCCTCTCTCTTGTATTATATCTCATTCTCTACTTAGTTTCCCTCTGCCGAGTGAAAAAATTAAAGGAAAAAATAAAATAAACCATTCACCAAGGGGTCAGGCTATGGCACACCCAGTAGAGTGTGCAAATACTATGAAACATGGGGTCCTGGTCAAGTCTCTGGTTCTTGCATGCAGGAGAAGAGCTTCAAGAGTAGTGAGGCAGTGATACTAGTGTCTCTTTCTGTCTCTCCCTTTCCATTTATCTTTGTCTCTATAAGAAAAAGAAAGAGGAAAAAGGCCGCAAGTAAAGTGAAGTCATATAAGCACTAAACTCTAGAGATAACAGTGTTGAGAAAAAATGGTAATAATATTCTATAAGAAAGTAAAATAATTGGGGAGTCTGGCTGTAGCTCAGCGGGTTAAGTGCAGGTGGCACAAAGCACAAGGACTGGCATAAGGATCCCGGTTCGAGCCCTGGCTCCCACCTGCAGGGGAGTCGCTTCACAGGCGGTGAAGCAGGTCTGCAAGTGTCTATCTTTCTCTCCCCCTCTCTGTCTTCCCCTCCTCTCTCCATTTCTCTCTGACCTATCCAACAGCGACGACATCAATAACTGCAGCAATAAAACAACAAGGGCAACAAACGGGAATAAATAAATAAATATAAAATAAAATTAAAAATTAAAAAAATTTTAAAAAGTAAAATAATTATGACACAGTATTCGTACTTCTCTCTCCATGTGTGTGTATGTGTGTGTGTCTGTGTGTGTGTGTGTGTGTGTGTGTGTGTGTGTAATTCTACAATAATAACAAATATACCTGTGGTTTAAGGTAAGGTTATTGGCATTATTGTTTACTTCTTTAGTTTTTATTTATAAAATGGAAACACTGACAAGACCATAGGATAAGAGAGGTACAATTCCACACAAATCTCACCACCAGAACTCTATATCCCATCCCCTCCCCTGATAGATTTCCTATTTTTTTATCCCTCTGGGAGTGTGGACCCAGGGTCATTATGGGATGCAGAAGATGGTAGGTCTGGCTTCTTTAATTGCTTCCCAGCTGAACATGGGTGTTGACAGGTCGATCCATACTCCCAGCCTCTCTCTTTCTTTCCTTAGTGGGGCAGGCCTCTGGGGAAATAGGGCTCCAGGACATATTGGTGGGGGAAGTCAGGTTGGCATGATGGTAGCATCTGGAACCTGGTGGTTGAAAAAACAAATGGGTTAACATATAAAGCCATAAATATTGTTGACAAATCAAAAACCTAAAGGCTGGAATAATGCAGATGAAGATTTGGTGTCTCCGTTTTGAAAATAGCTAGAAGGTTTATTTTAGGTATATTCCAAGGGGCCCATGACTTTGCTAGCTTTTGCCTGAGCCTGATATCTGATATGCAGATGGACCCAAGACCCTAACACTTAGGAGGCTCAAGCATGAGGGTCTCTTTTCATAATCATTATGCTATATATCCCCACCCTCATTTTCTCTGCCTGATGTTGACAGCAGAGAGAGACACTCAAGAAACGACGTTCTAGACTTTATAGGCCCATACAGAGACATACAAACTTTTCTCTTATGGTTATGGTACAATCTAGTTGATTGTACTGTGGGTTTAGTGGTGTTGGAGGTAGTGGTAGTCATCTGAGTAGAAGAGTACACATTTTGTAATAGGTTTGCAAATTAAATCTTAGCTGTAAAATTTTATTCTAGTGTGTGCCATTAAAATGTTTTACACTATTGATAAAGCATCAGGAACAATTACATATATCATTACCACTTTTGTTCCTTCTTTTCATTATTATTATCAAGAAAATTGTATCTTTCATATAGTCTTTGCAAGTGCTCCTGAACAAGTGAGATTAAGCATATGTCTGCTAACTACTGTTTCTGGGAAATTACACTATATTTCACATTGGAGACAGAACATCAATTCCATTGAGTACAGAAGGCATTTTTTTCTCCCAGTAGCAAAATCAGAAGCCCAAGGAAGTGAGTTCATTGCCATGAGTAATATCCAGATTATTAGGTGACTACATGCCAAAAATTTCTGCATTAAAAAACAGAATTTTTTTTGAGTAAAACTGTAGACAAACAGATTTTCCCTGAGGTCTTTTTCCTACCTTGTCATTCTATGTATCTAGGAAATGTAAAATGAAGTAAAAGATTCAAATTGTCCAAGATTACTCCAGGCACCCAGAGTTTGTTGAGAGAATAATTTAATATGTAGAATTAACTCCTATAAAACTCTTACACATTTCACTAAATGTCAATCATTCATTTAACCTCTATAATAAACCTGTAAGTTAAATATAATTATCCTCTCCCACCAGTTAGCAGAGAAATATTTTTGCACAGTTCCATGGAACTTGATACTTTACATTCGTTGTTTCAAAATTCCACTGTTTTCCTCTTTTACTATTATTTTATTTTTATGATTTCTTAAAACTCTAATTCAATAGGACTGAGAAAAATTGAGAGATATACCTGCAGTAGGGCTTCACTGCTTGTGTAGCTTTTCCTCTGCAGGTGAGGGGCAGAATTATAACAGGTGCACTTAACTAGGTTGTGTCACCTGCCTACCCTTAGTGTTCTGAATTTCTGTGTGTGCTTAATCATTTCTGAACTCTGAGATTTCAACCCTAATGGATGCATTTTTGAGGAAAAGATTCATCCAAACCAAATCATCTCAGGGAACCTGCCAAAGAAAAAGAGAAAGGAAGGAAGGAAGGAAGGAAGGAAGGAAGGAAGGAAGGAAGGAAGGAAATAAGAGTGTTAGTACCCTGGTTGATTTTTTATTTTATCCTTCATTGGTATATTTTAATGAGGTCTCTTGAACATGTAATATTAGATAGACCCAAACACAACAAAAGATGGAAGTTGTGCAAGAAAGACTGGAAGAAATATTCAACATATTCACTCCAGTATTTCTGCGGTTTGAACAAATAAAATTTTATTTGATCTGGGGGATAAAAGTTTTTGCCCGACCTTATACCTCAGTAATTGTCATTTGCACTATTCTTCCAAATAGCCCTCCAGAAATACAGCCCAGAGTAACTGTGACACACTAGACTGGATTTAATGGAATCCTAGGCTCATGAAAATCTTCCCTAAGGATCTCTCTCTCTCTCTCTCTCTCTCCTTCTTCTTCTTCTCCTCCTCTCCCCCTCTCTCTCCCTCTCTCACTCCCTCTCTCACTCCCCCCTCCCTCCATCCCTCTCTTTTATTTGTATTTGAAGGTTTATTTGTTTACTTACTTATTGGTCTTCAACAAGCTTTATATAGCTGCTCATCTACTTTCTGATTTTACAATGAAACAACTTCTGCTACAGGCTAGGGGTATTGATCAACCTCCCTATGCCCATGTCCAGTGATAAGCAATTACAGAAACCAGAACTCCCACCTTCTGCGACCCCCAAAAGAAGGTTGGCCCATATTCCTAGTGGGAGATAAATGATAAGGGAATGTGACCAGAGGGCTCTGAACTTCAACTCCATCAGGACCCGGAAGAGAAGAGGAAAAAGGGAGGGGCATTTGGACGTAGTAATAGGTGTATTTGGAAAAGAAGATGGGAACATGTAATACAATGGGCAAATATATATGTGTTTTCTAGTAATTTTGAACATCAATATTAAATCACTAACAAAATTCAAAGAAAAAAAATCTGCTCGGGAGTCGGGTGGTAGCGCAATGGGTTAAGCGCACGTGGAGCAAAGCGCAAGGACTAGCATAAGGATACCGGTTTGAGCCCTGGGCTCCCTATCTGCAGGGGAGTTGCTCCACATGCGGTGAAGCCGGTCTGCAAGTGTCTATCTTTCTCTCCCCCTTTCTGTCTTCCCCTCCTCTCTCCATTTCTCTCTATCCTATTCAACAACGACGACATCAATAACAACAATGATAATACAACAATAAAAAAACAAGGGCAACAAAAGGGAAAATAAATAAATTTAAAAAACATCTGCTGAAGCAGAGAGGTTACTATATATTCGGTCTTAAACAAAGGTAAATTTTGTCCTTTGATTTCCCCAGACTCCCTCAAAAACCTTATTACATGATTACACCTTACATCAGTGTTATTGCAACTCTGGATTTGCTTGGTCCACTTGTACTCAACCTCACCTACCAAAAGGAAGAGGTAAGCTGGCCATTCGTATATACCCTGACCTCACCCCCCACTCATCTGCAGATATGCCCAGAGGTGTCAGCTTCTTACAACAAGACTCTCATCAGACATGCTGTGGCGAATGTGTCTGTATCCCCAGTGGATCCTCTGGTTGCTCTGACTTCCACAGCAGCTCCCCAGCCGGTTCAGAGGAGAAAGTCATGGAGTGTACGAGAGTGACTCTCTTCTGCCCAGTATACGTCTGGCTATGGAAAGTATGCAACTCTAAGATTCCCCCTCGAATCTAGACACATCACACATGACTAAATGAGTAATCCTGATTTTACGGAAACCTGTAGGTCTCCCTAAGTAACCAAATCATCTCTGTTTCTAATTCTTTTCTCTCCATCCTTCATTTCCCTAGCCCTGAGATTGTACCTTCAGTGTGGTAAGATAAAAACTTTGCTTTGTGTGTGTGTGTGTGTGTGTGTGTGTGTGTGTGTGTGTATGTATGTGTGTGTGTGTTTTATGGGTTTTCTTTTCTTTTAATATTTATTTATTTATTCCCTTTTGTAGCACTTGTTTTTTATTGTTGTGGTTATTATTGTTGTTGATGATGTCATCATTGTTGGATAGGACAGAGAGAAATAGAGAGGAGGGGAAGACAGAGAGGGGGCGAGAAAACCGACACTTGCAAACCTGCTTCACAGCTTGTAAAGTGACTCCCCTGCAGGTGGGGAGCCAGGGGCTGGAACTGAGATCTTTATGCCAGTCCTTATGCTTTGTGCCACTTGCGCTTAACCCACTGCATTACCAGTCCCATGACTGAATTTGGAGTAGACCATCAAAGTACAAATCTCTGGATTGAGGGTGAGAGTGAGGGTGGATGTTCTCATCACTGGGAGTTGGGGGGGAGGACAGAATGGGACACAGACTTTTGGTTGTGGGAATGGTGTTTCTGTACACTCCATCAATTTTAGTTGTATAAATCATTTAATTGTATTTATAAATTTATTTATGAATTATATGTTATTATAACTTAATAGTCATATAAACTATTTAATTAATGGGGATTGAACCTGGCACCTCAAAGCCTCAGGCATTAAAGCTATGTTGCATGACCATTATGTTGTCTCTCCAGTCTCTTTATCTTTATCTTTTTATCATTAAATGCCACTTATATTTATTTTGTTTCTCAACTATAATATAATATCAAAAAATACAGACTTTGCATGTTATTCATTGTAAATTTAGTTATTATTATTTCTTGGCACTAAGACAGCCCCCCAAAAGTATGGTCTAGTTGAATAGATGGACTCACACCTATACTATTAAACAATTTATTTATTAAAAAATGGTACATACAGTGCAGAAAGTGAGTTTATTTGGGAGAGTGTGTGCTTTATCTTACATGTAGTCCATTTTCTGACAGCTGCAGATATAAGAGCATCACAACAGAACTGGGAAGCTCTGGTGTTCTGATATATCTCTGTCTCTCTCCTTCTGATTATTTTTAAATAGTTTTATTTATTTATTATTGTATGCAGACAGAAAGAAATTGAGAGGAGAGGGTGAATTAGAGAGAGAGAAGGAGAGACATCCTGCAATCCTTCTTCATAACTCATGAAGTTTTCCCCCTGCAGGTGGGGACTCGGGGCTTGAACCTGGGTCCTTATTCACTATAATGTGTGCACTTAACCACAAGTGCCCCAATGTTACTGTCTCTTTCTGCCTTTCACCTCTGGGAAAAAAAAGAGTCTACTAGGAGTGGTACATTTGGGTAGGTTCAAAAGACATAAGTACTAATAGTACAAAACAAGACAAAGCAAACATATATATGTTGGAAAATTGAATTCTTCTTAGCTGGAGAACAGGAAAATGGTATAGGGATGAAGTAGTTACCTCCTTAAATATCTTTCATTAATTTAATAATAATCAAATGGATATGTAAAATTTTAGAATTTGATAGAACAGAATGGTAAGTATCCTAGTCAAATATGTCAAGTCTACATATTTTTGAGAACTATTATGAAGTAAAAATGGTGAAACAAAACACTGAAGAAAAAAAACCAGAGTATGAGTATGGTAAACTGCTGACTTATTTTTCCCGTGTTCTAGCTTTAAATTAACCTTTTTATTGCTTTGGTGATGAAAGAGCACATTTAGCTTTATGTGAAAGTGAGTTATAATGAAGACACGGAAATAAAAAGTAGAGGGATGTACTTAATATAGAATTAAGTTGTTGACCTTCAAGCATCAGTAAAGTAAACTTCCTTGTAGTGGATTTTTCTCTTTTAAAGTAGAAATCACAACCTATATGGAGAAAATCAACAGCAGCATAAAAGTTAAGTTTTATACATTTTTACAAAATTGTAAAAGCTGTGCATTTTAACTGAAATAACATTGTATTATAACACTATACAAGATTCAGGTGTGTACCAACAGAAAATCAACCTGTTTCTACACTACGATTTCTTCAACACTGAAATTCCCATTCTGTCTTTCACCATGCATTTGTCTTCATAGTCCTGATTTACTTCCCTCTTCCCTTCTGGTAATTCCTATTTAGTTTAATAGTTCGAAAGTTCAGGGAGCCGGGCGGTAGCGCAGCGGGTTAAGCGCAGGTGGCGCTAAGCGCCAGGACCGGCATGAGGATTCCGGTTCGAGCCCTCGGTTCCCCGCCTGCAGGGGAGTCGCTTCACAGGCGGTGAAGCAGGTCTGCAGGTGTCTGTCTTTCTCTCCTCCTCTCTGTCTTCCCCTCCTCTCTCCATTTCTCTCTGTCCTATCCAACAACGACGACATCAACTACAACAACAATTAAAAAAAAAAAAGACAACAAGGGCAACAAAAGGGAAGATAAATAAATAAAATTACAAAAAAAATAGTTCAGAAGTTCAGTATTACCTTTCTTTTGTTCATCAGTTTGTTTTGTCTGTATACCACAGGTAAATGAACTCTCACAGTGTGATTTTTTTCCTTTTCTATAGAATTTAAATTTACTAAACCTAGGTTATTCTGGTCCATTCATCCTTTGCAGATCACATTTTTAATAGACAAAGAGTATATATTTCATGTCTTATTTATTCAGCCGTTGGACACTAAGACTGTTTACATTTCCTGGCGGCAATAAAAAACAAAGCTATCAATGTGACAGTAGACCTGAAAATCATTTATATATGTGTGTGTATGCATCATATACAGCATATATATCACACATATGTCATATCATATATATACAATATAAAACACACACACATATATCATCTTGAGAAGTAAATAGTCCAAAGTGGGATAATTTGAATCATATTTATTTATAATTTACTTATTTGGTAGAGACAGAACAATTAAGTGAAAATAAAGAAGTAACAGAGACACTTGCAGCAGTGCTGCACACTTGTTATGAGTCCACCCCACTCCTCGGAGGTAGGAAGGAGTTTGAGCCCAGGCCATTGTATCATGTGCATTCTAAGGACCTTGCTGCCACTCAGCCCGTACCTATTTTTCACAACCAAACTTATTGCTGATAATCAGTGCCCACATGGTTCCGCAATTCCCAGCTCTCTGTTTTCCTTTTTTTCTTTCTTTTCAATACAGGGAGAGAGACAGAGAGGAAAAGAGTGTCAGAATAGCACTTTGTTTATCCTACAAACCATCTATTTCCCATAGAACATTTTGTTATTCTTTTAAGCATGGCTCTACCATTTGTATGTGTGCAATTTGAATGGGACCTTGCAACAGTTGTGCTAACAGTAAACATGATATATATATATATATATAGTTGAGGTGATTCTGTTCTGCCCTTCAAAACACAATAGCAAAATGGAACAACTACAAGATCAATGGGCAAAGGTCCCCTATTTCCTCCTTTTTCACTAATGCCCTGGGTTAGGTAAGATAGAGTTCATTCAAGGGTAGCTAGAGGTCAGGGAAATTATATGAAGGCAGAAAATAAAAGAATCATCAAGAGGCTATAATTAAGGAGCACTACAGGTGCATGCAGATAACACAATTAGGGATTCAACTAATTACTTTAATTTAACTTAGGGTCTTGGATCTGTGTTGTAACTTGAGACTTAAAAAGGGGCTTAGGGCTTGGGTGCTTAAGGAGTCACAACAGGGAGCTGGGAACTGGTTTAAACAGTGAGAGGTTTATTAGGCCATTAAAAAAGCATGGGACATATACTTAGATACTTAAAATTAGCAATTATCATCAGGGGTTAAGAGTACGCGAGGTCCATAAAGTTTGAGTATAGTTATCAAAAGTTTAGTCTCACAAGATAAACAGTGATCAGCTGAGGTATAGATTGCTCATGGCTGTAGAGGGATCTAAAAGTTTATCAGCTAGTAGAATCACACATTTTCAGTTCCCAGGAGAGGTAGCCATGGCGGATACCTGGAGCACCTCCACCTAGATGCTTCTGACCAGAAGAAGCAGCAGCAGCCAAAGAGAGCAACCTGCTCCAAGTCCGTGCTTTTTCTATGTTTACTTCTCTGTCACACCTCCTCAGGCTGACATCATTCCTATGCTAAGAGTCTCAAACTCCTGTTGGGGCACAACACTAATAACTGGAAGACTGCAGTTGTGAAAGACATGGAGAAAGAGCCACCAGAAAGAATTCAAAGGCTGGTGGCACAAATGAATTCATAAAATGAGTGGATAAATTATTTAGACAAGTAGTAGGGAGTAGATGGCACAGCACCTGGTTGAGTGCACATGTTACAATGCATAGGTAACCTGAGTTTGAGCCCATGGTCTTGACCTACAGAGAGAAAACTTTACAGGTGGTGAAGCAGTGTTACATGGGTCTCTCTGTCTCTCTTCCTCTCTATCACACCCTTCCCTCTTGATTTCTGGCTGTCTATCCAATAAATAAATAAAAGTAATAATAATTTAAAAAAAAAGAAATTCAAGTAAGCATTCACAAAGACCCTTAGACTCAGCTTAGACTCAGGCAAATTTTCTCTGCTTATCAATTGCCCAACCAGAACTTTCATGGATTCAACCATCAAAATAACCTAAGGAGAATATCTCATCAAAAAGGAAAGGTGAGGGAAGGAATTTTCTCCTGACCACAGAGTACTGATTCATGTTTTGAAAAAGAGAAATTTAGAAAATTAGTACTAGACACTGCCAAAACCTTGTAGTTCACCAGAACCCAGTGAACTTCCTGCTGCTTTTCACTGACAATAAGTATATCTCCCTGAATAGTTTGCAAACTCCTGGTAAGGTACTCAGGTCATACAATAGATAGCCTGGGTAGACCAGGAGTGTCACATCCATTTTTTTTTTCAGCAAATATAAGAAACACAAGAGGAGGGGTGTGGGACTGTGTGGAAGTTTGGTAGAGCTTAGGGAAGCTCCCTCCATCTTCACAGATGGAGGTCTGAAAAGACACCTCTATTGTTAGCCTCTCTCCATAGAGATGAGCCAAGAGACAAAAGTCTATCATACTCAGCTTGCCTCTGTAAGACTCCCGAAATCCACAAAGAGCCTACCTTCTCTGCTGTCCTCCAGGTCACTTTCAGTTTCTTCTCCTAGAACCCATTCCATCTCAGTAATGGAGAATCTCTTACTGTGAGTTTTAGTTTTATCAAACCCTCCTAATGTTCAAAATTTTACTTTTCTGTTCAACCTCCATAAGGAGAAAAAGCTCTTTGATTTTAAAGGTCTTAAGTGATTATGTATAGTCTGTGAGATAATTCCCTTAATTTGAAAACGTATTTCATTTTCTGTTTATTTATTGATGAGAGACAGAGAATCAGAGCACTACATTGATATCTGCCATGTCAGGGACTGAACTCCAGACCCCATGGTTGCATATTCTATGCTCTTCTGCTATGCCACCTCCCTGGCTGCTTATTTACTTATCTTAAGGCTAATTGATTGGGGACTTTCGGATTAGACATAGAGTTTTTTGTTGTTTTTTTTTTTTTTACTTCATTGAATAACCAAGGGCTAGGAATGTTAGCAGGCCTTCCAAGAATTCTGACAACTGCAGCAATAATTAAATTTTAATGGAGAAATATTAAAGTGCTGTTTGTACAACCATGTGCATTAAAAAAAAAAATCACTACGTTTTGAACTTACAACAGGTGAGCTCGGTGTCAGGAATTAACTAATCTAGTAGAACATCTTGCTTACCCAGGAGTGTGCCTTCTTTGACATGAGACCCTGGATTTTTACCTCAGTACCACAGGAGAATACCATACAGAGAAAGCTACATAGATGGGATGGTGCGGCATACTGTGGCATCTCTAAGCCCCCTCCCTTTCTATCGCTCATCAATTTACATTCTCAAATAACAGAATGAAAAATAGGGGAAGCACACACATGGTAGATGCTACCCTGAATTCATCTCTTGGTCCTATAAATAAATTAAATAAATAAATAAATAAATAAATAAATAAATAAATAAATGCAAGATGTCCCTGTAAATGCACAGTGGCAAAAATGTAACCAAAGGCAAGTCTTTTGTAGATTTGGGTCTTACTTATTCCTGTTTTTATGTAAATAAAACTCTTGGATTATTTAGGTATTTCCTGAAATAGTAGACCAAAGCATGTCAAGTCATGATTTAACTAACAGATAAAATGTTTTATGCATGTTTTGTAGAATAGCTCTCAGTGGGAGTCGGGAGGTAATGCAGCAGGTTAAGTGAAAAATAGGGGAGGCACACACATGCTAGATGCTACCCT
Source organism: Erinaceus europaeus (assembly GCF_950295315.1). Taxonomy (NCBI): domain Eukaryota; kingdom Metazoa; phylum Chordata; class Mammalia; order Eulipotyphla; family Erinaceidae; genus Erinaceus; species Erinaceus europaeus. Next base: position 117,757,121 of record NC_080169.1, on the reverse strand, counting down.
GAATTAATCGATGGCATCAATAACTACAATAACAACTACAACAATAAACATCAAGGACAACAAAAGGGAATAAATAAATATTTTTTAAAATTTTTTTAAAATAGCTCTCAGTTATAATAATCACAAAATTTTAAGGATTTTACAAAGGCAAGATGGCCAGGAGCGAGAGAGAGAGAGGACACACACACACACACACACACACACACACGGAGAGAGAGAGAGATTAACCTCATCTCACGCTAGCATATAAAATACTACAGACTGAATCTGGACTTTATGCTTCTAAATCCAGTATTCTACTCAGCACACCTCATCTCAGATCCATAGGATTCTATGGTCAAAGTTGAAGAAAATATTTAGGAATATTGATTTGTTCTTTCTTTGACAAAGCCATATACTAGATAAGAAAGAGAGAGAAGTAGGGGAGAGAAAGACATTGATGAAGGTGAGGGAGGGGAAAAAGAGAAAGAGAAGTGGTATGTTATTAAACATAGATTGAGAACAACATATTTTCTAGAGAAAACATTCTAGCAGATTCCAATGCCCCACATTAAAGACAGACTATTTTACACTCTGTACATTTTGCTTCGGAGTACAGAGTCTCAAATGCCCTACATGAACGGTCACAGCTGCTATTGCCACTATAATGATAAACTTAAAATAATTCCCAGGCTTAATTAGCAATTCAAAGATTGCACAAAATATTTCTATGCTCCAATTTGACTCAGCTGATATAAAATTCAGGGTTTTTTTTAATAAAAAGGAAGAAAACTAAAATAGCATAATCCAACGAGAATACTGGAATAAATTTGATTTTCATTTTAATTTTTCCCCTGAAGTAAAAGCATTTTCTTCTTGTAAAGTATGTTTAAGGATCACTATTTTTTTTTTTACAATTGCTTTAACAGCTGACTGGAAGGAACCTTCATAAAAGACAAATGAGGGATTTTTACAAGAAATATTATCAATTGTTCTATTAAAACATTATACTGGGTGGGACAGATAACATAGTGGTTATGCCAAAAAAGATTTTCATTGCTTTTTAATTTTAATTAATTAATTAATTTGTTTGTTATTGGATAGAGACAGAGAGAAATTGAGAGGAAGAGCCAGATGGTGGCACATCTGGTTACGCACACACATTTCAGTGCACAAAGGACCAGGTTCAAGCCCCTGGTTCCCACCTGCAGTGAGAAAGTTTCACAAGTGGTGAAGCAGTACTGCAGGTGTCTCTCTGCCTCTTTCTCTCTCTACCTCCTGCTTCCTTCACAGTTTCTTTATCTCCATTTAATAAACAAATAAAGACTAAAAATGATATCAAAATGAAGAGAGAAATTGAGAGGGGAGGGGAAATAAAAAGGGAGGGAGGCAGAAAGACACCTGCATCCCTGTTCCACCTCTCACAAAGCTCGCAACCCCTGCAGGTGTGGACCAGGGGCCTGAACCTGGGGCCATGTACACTGTAATGTGCAGGCGAGCTACCACCTGGCCCCATGATGTTCATTCTTCCGAGATCAGACGAGATCGGGCGTGTTCAGGGTGGTATGGCCGTAGACGATGTTCGTTCTTGAGCCTCCAATGTCCCAGAATGATTCCCCTGCAACACCATAAGTCAAAAACTGAGCAGTGATCTGGTATCTCTGTCTCTATATCTCTCTATCTTGCTCTGCATATTTGAATCTCTTTCTCACTCACATAGGGAAAAAAATCATAAAATTAACTCTCATTCTTAGTTTCATCAATGAAGACCCACTCCATAAAACAGGAATTTGCTTGTGATTTTTAAAACCATAAATGAGAAAACTATCCTTAAACCCAGAGAAAAAGTATCTTTATATAGATATTTATTATTTTTCTATAGTTGTTGACTTTGTCTCTAGTTCATTCTATTTCTTTTTTTATATATTTATTCATTTATTGTCTATTTTTGCCCTTGTTGTTTTACTATTGTAGCTATTATTGTTGTTGATGATGCTGTCATTGTTAGATAGGACAGAGAGAAATGGAGAGAGGAGGGGAAGACAGAGAGGGGGAGAGAAAGTCAGACACCTGCAGACCTGCTTCACCACCTGCGCTTAACTCACTGTGCTACCACCCGACTCCCAAAATCTCTAATTTTCAACAGGTAAAGCCAGGGGAGAGCGCAAACGCAGTCCCCCACTACCACAAATTATGCAGTCGAGTTTCCCACATTTAGGGAAATTGCAGAGGTCAGCACATCCGGAGTGCAACGGATAAGCCTCGCTCTGGGAAAACCACCTTCGTGATCATGGTAACTCCCCTGCCAGGTAAGTATAGTTCATTCTCTTTCTATAATCGAAAGTGAATTTTCTTTATAGAGATTTTTTTTTTTTTTTTTGGTCAGGATGTCTTAGAACAATCTTAAGTTTTTGTCTAATCCTACAAGAATATGTGTTGGGGGAGAAGTTTGGTAAATTGTAGATTCATATTCCAAGTAGCCATATGTGAAGCAAGTTCAGTAGCCATTAAATACTGAAAAGACTAAGGCAGTAGTAGAAACTGTCAATTAGAAAACCCGTGAAGTCTTTTCTTTACAGCTGACATTAATTTCTAGTTATCATTCAAAGTGAAGTTCATGACACCCCCAGGGCTTCCTAAACCTTTTGCACTGACAGGACCTGGGGAGGTTTAGTGGCCTGAGGGTCCGAGAAGATTGTATATGAGTATTCACAACAGTGGATTTCCAGTAGAAATAAAATGATTCAGAATGTTAATGCTGAATTAAGCAATCTCTCTCACATACATTTTCTACCTTGTCTTCATTACTAATTTTTTTTCTTTTTTTTCCCCAAGCAGAAGATGAAAATCATCTAGACAAAAATTCTATTTTTTCCTCTATGGGGAGAACTTTAAATCCATAATAAATGTCTATAAAAGGCTCTCTGTTGCATTTTTTGACAATTATGCAAGCTGACAATTTTTTCATGCTCCATTTATGAACTTCTAAAATCTCTAGAAGTGACACTTTGCTCAGGTCATGTAGCCAGTCCTATAGCCATCTTCGCAACTTAATGTCCACTCTCAGGTGCTGGCTTTTTCTTTGGGAAGGGGGTCTCACCAAATTTTTCTTCCAGCTCCTCAAAGTGAATATCCATCCTTGGACATCTTTGATAGATTCCTTCCATCGTCCTTCCATCGTCACTGCTTCCTACCCAATGGACAATCGAAACAAGTTCACTGAGGCCAAAAGGGAAAAAGAATAATAAGTTAGCGCAGTCAGCAGAATCAAATGAAGGATTAACTTCGTGGTGGTTTCTCAGATGAATTGCAGCATTTGTAGGCTCTGTAGGTGCCGGGATAGCCTGAGGGTACTTCTTCCCGAGTTAGTGCTCTCTGGGTTGGAGAGAACTCAACTGGAGCCGATCTAGGCTGCTGCATGGGAGAGGGATCAGGAACTCGTGCCGCACTAACTTTGCAGGAGATACACTCTGGAACTCTCGGAGCCGGAAAGCAATTTCCAAGTGTCTTTAATCAGAAGAGCAGCTGTTTTTATACTCTCCAGGTAGGGTGGACACAGGATGTGATATAGAGAGGGTGGAGAGAAAAATGACTGGTGGAAGATCAGGGTGTGACAAGGAGAGGATCAGGGTGTGACAAAGAGAGGAGGTGGAGCAGGTGAGAATTCTACCACTAAACCACCAATGCCCTGGAGGGAGTGTGGTGCTTTATGTAAATGTAAAAGTGATTTATGTAAATAGACCAAAGCTTTGAATGGGATTAAATCTATCCCTATATAGGCATACAGTTAAGCAGAAGCCAGGGGGAGCTGGCATACTATCCAACATGTAGGGAATGGGATGTCGGTTTTACTCTACCTTTCATGTCCGATGCTTTGTACCACAGCAAAGTATCAACCAAATAGCTCCAGAGCAGGTCTAAATTTTAGCGTGCACTGGGCACTTAAAATCCTCCCTGCCCAACTGGTTTTCTAGCATGGCTAGTTTCATGACTTCTTTTCCCATATGGCTGGAATTCCCACCAGTCATGTCTGCATAAGCCAGATACTTACTGTCCTTCCTGGTATTGTATATAATCATTGGTTTTTGCTTAAGCCCACCCGCTGTATATGTTATGGCATATCTGCATAGCTTTCTTCACAGTTTCTCACAAATGTTTTCCCTAGTTCATTCCTAATGATTAAGGCTGTTAAACAATTTACATGTGCTTATTTGCCATATATGAATTCTTTATCATTTTTTCTAATTGGATTATTGATCCTTAAACTTCCGGGGTTTTATTATTATTATTTGTCTGGTCATATAATTCTACAAATTGTCCTTTGTTGAGTTTTAGATAGTCAAATTTAAGACAGAACATATTTGAAAGTTGGAAGAGCAGTTTCATTCAAGTATAGAAGATAACTTAAAAGGAGTGTGTATAAAGGAGATTAAAAGGAAGGCACAATGGGTTGAAAACAGAGCACTGGTTAAAAACAACAAAGAACTACACTTGATGAGAAAAATGGATTAAGATTATTCATTTTTAGTATTTTATGTTTTGATATTTATTTAATTTATTCTAATGAGAATGATACAGCGAGAAACATATAGGAAGACCAGAAGACTGTTAAGCTTTGGCTTCTGATGGTGCTGGGGACTGAATGTAGAATGTCAGAGCTTCAGGAATGAAAGTCTTTTGCACAACCAATAAGCTGTCTTTCAAGTCCTATTTATTTTACTTTAATGAGATAGATGTAGAGATAAAAATACAGAAAGAGAGACTAAAGCACTGCTCAGCTCTGGTTTATAGTGGTGCTGAGGATTCAACCTGGGATCTTTAGATATGAGAGTTTCTTGTATAACTTTTATACTATCTGTCCAGTCCAGTTTTTCATTCTTTAATAAGAAAAAATTAAAAAGTGTCATTCCTCTGCCTTATAAAGGTCATCTAAGAGGGGAAAACAATGATGTTTAAAAGGACTGTTCTGATAAACACTTGAGTGGATAAGCAGGAGTAAGATATAATTACCAAGTGAAAGAAGTGATTACAGACATGCACTGTACCAGGTCAGATGGTAGGGGAAGCTCATGGGTACTAGGATGATGAGGACAGCAGTAATGGCTTCACTTCCCACTGCCAAGTATAGTACAAAGCCAGACACTGAGGATGAGGGTGATAGAAAAAGTTGGGGAAATAGCGGCAAAGAGAGTGGGAAGGACGCCATGCCACAGTGACTTCTTCCAGTGTAATGGAAGCCACACCCAAACCTGAGTTTCATGCATGACCAAGCAGAAATATCATCCTAAGGAATAGTTTTGCTAACCTTACATCTTATATCCTTATTTAAAAAAAAAGATAATGAGAAAGATAGGAGGAGAGAGACAGAATGAACCAGACATCACTGTGGTCCATGTGCTGCCAGGGATTGAAATCAGGACCTCATGCTTGAGAGTCCAATGCTTTATCCACTGCATCACCTCCTAAATCACTTCATCTGATATTATTTTTTCATCTATTTGATATTCATCTATTTTTTATAAGTCTGAATCAGTACAGTTATTTCTAAGATAATATTTAGGTGTTCTTGTGGGTGGACAATACTCTACTCTTGAGATGAAAGTATGATCCATTTTAAATAATCCGCTTTGACGATAGGGCTCAATGTCAGTGCTATAAACACACTGCTCCGGGAGGCCTTTTTTTTTTTCATTTCTTGGATAGGACAGAGATAAATTGAGAGTAGAGGAAAAGATGTATAGGTGGAGAGAAAGACATTCACCTGCTGACCTGCTTCACCATCTGTGAAGTGTCACTCCTGCAGTTGGAGAGCCAGGGGCTTTGACAGGGATCCTAGGCGCAAACCATAGAGCTTCTGTACTGTGTGCTTAGCTTAACTGGGTGCACCACTGCCCAGCCCCCTCCTACAATCTTTCAGAATGTGGTTTATGTTGGTCAGTTTTAGTCACTCGCATTATCTATAGTTTCTAATAGGGAATTCCCTTTGGATTTACAAACACTGTACCATTAAATTCTTAAACAACTCCCATGAAGAAAAATAAAATGTAGGAGTATAAAATCAATCAGAATATTCACTCTAGCAACAGGAGAATGAAGTGTAATTACAGTGAACAAGAAAGGAAAAAATTGATGTCATAAAATAATGTTGGGGGGGAAGTTAGCTGGATTATTAAATTTGATTCTTGTAGTACAAAATAGGAACAAATGAATTCAAATAAACATTGGAATGAAAGTACAATTTGCTCTGATACATTTTAAATTCCAGAGGATATACCCTAGGAGGGGGGAAAACTCTTTGAGCATTTAGATGCCAAGTAGAAATGTTATCTCTGTCTAGTTTCATTAAGAGAAAGGCGATTATAAATAGAATTTCGCAACTATCTGTGTGCATTATTCTCACATTCACTTCACAGCATAGGCAGACATTAAACCTAAACACTTGCATTATAATGCCATTGGTAAATCTACACACTGTTGTTAAAACATAGATAGATAGTTCAGATTTAGCAATGCCATTTGCGTGGCTAAGCAAATCCCTACAAGAATTCAGAGTTATGTGTTAAAGAAATGGCATGTATATAAAAGCTTACTAAGCTATAACATTAAATTGAAACCCCCCTCTGACATGAAAGTGCATTTTGTTATTATAAATAGAAGTAAATATCTATGATATACTTTTTTTAATGAGTTATACTTTTGTTTTGTTTTTCCTTTGGATCCCAAATTTGCCACAAGGAGCCAATGTATTAACTACAGGACTTTCTAATGTAGACTTTCACAGTTATATGATTTTTTTCTCCCATCCCTCTATTTGGAGAGACATTTGTATGTTATTAGTGAAGAAAATAGAAAGAACAAAATATATATTCAATAGAACTATAGATTCAAAGGTACATAGACATCAACAAAAAGTTGGGAGTTGGTAAACTAGTTCTAGCTGGTAGCATAAGTTTAATACTATAAATAGTTTAAAAATCCAGGAGTACAGGGGTGGAGTGAAGATAGCAACTTGCAAGCAGCAGCTGGCATGAGCTCCAACAAGAAGAAGCTTTTTATTTATTTTTTTTTTATTTAAGAAAGGGGACATTAACAAAACTGTAGGATAGGAAGGGTACAACTCCACACAATTCCCACTACTCGATCTCCATATCCCATCCCCTCCCCTGATAATTTTCTCATTCTCTATCCCTCTGGGAGCATGGACCCAGGGTCATTGTAGGTTGGAGAAGGTGGAAGGTCTGGCTTCTGTAATTGCTTCCCCGCTGAACATGGGTGTTAACTGGTCAGTCCATACTCCCAGCCTGTCTCTCTCTTTCCCTAGTAGGGTGGGGCTGTGGGGAAGCAGAGCTCCAGGACACATTGGTGGGGTCTTCAGTCCAGGGAAGCCTGGCCTGCATCATGCTGACATCCGGAACCTGGTGGCTGAAAAGAGAGTTAGCATACAAAGCCAAACAAATTGTTGAACAATCATGGACCTAAAGGCTGGAATAGTGCAGATGAAGTGTGGGGTGGGGGTACTCTCTGCAGACTTTTGTATACTTCTGCTTTCAGGTATATATTTTTTCCCTAGTTTATGGACATGTGTGAACATATGCTCTATCTCAGGGGACCTGGTCTATATCTAGGTTTGGGGACTTTATTGGGGAGTGGAACACTAAGAAGAAGCTTTTGACTGGGGAATTCTTTGGATAGGGTAGGACCCTGGGCCTTCAGAAGGAGGGTGAATAAGGGGTCCTAAGGCTGAGACCACACTTGGGTCAAAAAACAGAGGCCAAGGGGTAAAGGAAAGGAATTATTTTGATTATTTCTGAAGCTCACCCCTCCCCACCACCACAGAACCTGCCACTAGGGCCTGGCTCTCCACTCAGCTATTTTCTTTACCAAGATTCCTGGCTCACCAGGGATGTCATTCCAAACCTTTTTCCTTTTTGTTTTCCTTCTCTTTCTCTTTCTCTCTCTCTCTCTCTCTTTTTTTTAAAGTGGTTGGAGCTCTGTTTGAGTGACAAAATACTTGACCAATCGGAGCCCCATCCCTGCTTAGTGAAGACTACCTGGAGTTTTTTTTTTTTTTTTTTTTCTTGGATACATCTTACAGTTGGCTGTCTTTGCTCAGGCTGCCTGACCTGGAGTGGTCCAAGCTGCAGCCTGACTGTTAGGGTTTTTCACCCTACTCTATTTTATTATTACTATTATTATATACCTGTGTTCCTTTTGCCCCCTCCTTCTTTAGGATGACCAAAATTAAAGGTTGTTGTGTTCTCCATTGCTAGGTGACTGGGTGTCATATCCAGTGTGAGAGGAACTTGTCCTTTCTCCCTCCTCCTAGCTAATAAAAAAATTTTTAAAAACTATTTCCTTTCAATGCTTTTCTTTTCTTTTTATTTTTTCTTGCTCTTGTCTTCCTTCTTCCTTCTTCTGATTTCTGAATTAACTGATACTCATTTGTGAATTATTCTGGGGAAAAAATCTGACTCAGAGTGGACTCTGTGTGTGTGTGTATGTGTGTGTCTCTTCTCTAGTTTCCTTTCTCCTCTTTGTATCCCTAGAATTTACTGTGGACAGTAGATTTGCATAATTGTCTATTCTTGCTCCCTTTTCCTTTCTCTTTCTTTTTCCTTTGGATTTGGTTGCTATCTTTTCTTGGACTGGAGGTGTTGTTTGGCTAACTGGTATTGGTTGAACTGCATCAATCCTTGCTTAAGTTAATACTGTTGTAATTTCAAAGTTTGGGTGACTGCATTTGTCATAAAGGTATTTAATATAGCTTGGCTTCTACTCAAAACACAACGATTGAAGAATGGCAGAGCAGAATAATAATAATAAAACTTCAGTAAAAAGAAAATGGTTAAAGCAAGAGAAAATACAACTGCTTCCACAATGAATCAAGACAGGAGCATAGAAGAAACTCCAAGTCAGTCAGAAATAACCATAGATAAGAAAAGTATGCAAGCAATAGCAAACATAATAACCACAGAAATGAAGACAACTACGGTTGAAAGGGCTATTAGAATTAGAGGAACAACAGGAAAGACCCCCAAGGAAAACACAAGCTGCCTTGAGGTAATTAGAGAACTGAAAGCTGAAATAGCTGAACTAAGAGGGCAATTAGCAGAACAAGCTAATACTATAACTGAACTGAAGAAGCTGAGGGGAGGGAAAGCAGACTAACAGAACCAGAAAACAGAATTAGCCAGACAAAGGATGAGCTAGAGAAAACAAAGAAAGAGGTAAAGGGGCTCAAAAAGAGATTGAGAGACACAGAAAAATAACAACAGAGACATATGAGATGATCTCAAAAGAAGTAACATTCCTATAATTGGCCTGACAGGAAGAAAGAGAGGAAGGGGAATTAGACATACTAGAGGAAATTGTCAATGGAAACTTCCAAGATGTAAACCATAGAAAGGACATTAAGATTCAAGAGGCTCAGAAAGTCCCAAACAGAATCAATCCAGACCTGAAGACACAAAGACACATCATAGTTACAATGACAAGAAGTAAGGATAAAGAAAGGATCCTAAAGGCTGCAAGAGAAAAATCCAAATGTCACATACAGGGGAAAACCCATGAGATTATGAGCAGACTTCTTCACTCAAACTCTATCTCCCTCTCCCCCTCCTCTCTCAATTTGTGTCTTCCCTATCCAATAATAATTAAGTAATTAATTAGGAAAAAATTGCTGTCAGGAGCAGTGGATTTGTAGTGCAGGCACCCAGCCCCAGTGATAAACCTGGGAGGGGGAAAAAAAATAAAAAGGAAGGAAGGGAGGACAAACAAACAAACAACAATAACAAAAAGATTTCCAGGTGCACAGCATTTGTAATACAAGGTTAAGAAGAACTAATTCCCTATAAGTAATTAAATCAACCCTTATTCCCTATTTTTTTTCACCAGAACTTCACTGTGTGAAAATGACTTTTTCATATACAAAGAGATGGACAAAGACAGAGAGACAGAAAAGGAAACTGCAGTGTTAAAGTTTCCTCCAGCATGAGAGGGACCATACTTAAAATGAAGAAAACTAGGTATACTATACAGGTGAGCTAGCTTGGTAACCCTAGGTCTAGCTTTTAAAGTTGCACCTGCACACGTTAAATAACCTAATCAACACAACAAGTGCCACCCCAGCATCCTTCACTTCAGACTGTGTCCAGAGACTTCAGGTGTGGAATAACAACCCTTCATCTTCATCACTCAGGAGACACCTTTCCTTTCATAGTATTCTCTAATTCCATCCAAGGTGGTTCACTTCCTAACAAAGTCCCAAAACCTAGATATAGACTAGGTTCCAGGAGATAGAGCATATGTTCACACGTATCCATAAACTAAGGCAAATATGGACCTGAAAGCAGAAGTACACCAGAGTTTGCAGTGAGTACCCGCCAACACGTCATCTCCACTGTTCCAACTTTTGGGTCCATGATTCTTCAACAATTTGTTTGGCTTTGTATGTTAACTCTCTTTTCAGCCACCAGGTTCCATATGCCACCAGGATGCCAGCCAGGCTTCTCTGGACTGAAGACCCCGCCAATGCGTCCTGGAGCTCCGCTTCCCCAGAGACTCACCCTTCTAGGGAAAGAGAGAGGCAGACTGGGAGTATGGATCGACAAGTCAACAAACATGTTCAGCGGGGAAGCAATTACAGAAGCCAGACCTCCCACCTTCTGCAACCCACAATGACCCTAGGTCCATGCTCCCAGAGAGATAGAGAATGGGAAAGCTATTGGGGAGGGGATGGGATATGGAGATTAAAATAAAAAATAAAAATATGAGTAGTCAATTTTCCAATAAGCAAAAAACAAGTAGATTTTAAGTATAAGTATAAAAATTTTTACAAAACATTTAAATAAAAACAAATTCTTTTATTATTATTTATTTATTTAAGAAAGGATAAATTAACAAAACCATAGGGTAGGAGGGGTACAACTCCACACAATTCCCACCACCCAGTCTCCATATCCCACCCTCTCCCCTCATAGCTTCCCCACTCTCTATCACTCTGGGAGCATGGACCCAGGGTCATTGTGGGTTGGAGAAGGTGGAAGGTCTGGCTTCTGTAATTGCTTCCCCGCTGAACATGGGCGTTGATTGGTCGGTCCATACTCCCCGTCTGCCTCTCTCTTTCCCTAGTAGGGTGGGTCTCTGGGGAAGCGGAGCTCCAGGACACATTGGTGGGGTCTTTAGTCCAGGGAAGCCTGGCCGTCATCCTGATGACATCTGGAACCTGGTTACCGAGTAATGAAGCTAAAGGGTTGTCATTCCACATGTGATGTCTCTGGACACAGTCTGAAGTGAAGCTTGTTGAGGTGGCAATCATTGTGTTGATTAGGTTGTGATCAGCAGATGCAATATTATTTGATGGATTGGGAGAGGCATACGGGAAAGTGGGCCCTATCCAAGGGTTCCAGGACTGCGGGAAGTAGAGGCTCTATAGTGGGGATGTGAGGTTCCTGCTGTCTTAGGGTTCCAAAAGACAATCGATAGTTAATGTTATCATCACATTATTTGGTAATTGGGTTAACTTTGAAAAGTCCTTTTGTTAGGGTTTGCTGTACAGTACCCAGTATCTTGTATATAGCTGTACTATTGGTTGCTTCTGATCTACTTGGTCTAGGCTTTTGAGAGAGTCCGCATATCAAATACACAGCCTATATATTAAAAAGACTCAGTCTGTGTTTTATAAAACTTCGAGACATACAATTAATTCTCCCCCTCTCATATTAATTAACTAGTGATTTATATGACTACATTTTACTAGGAGTGTACATAAACACCATTCCCACCACCAAAAGACTGTGACCCATCCCTCCTACCCACTCCCACCCCCCACTGGCCCAGGAAGCTACATGTCTACCCCTCACCACAGGGTTTTTACTTTGGTGCCCTACTTACAATTTGCTCAGGTCCTGATTTTAGTTTCCCTTTCAGATCTTCTTCCTCAACTTCTGTTGATGAGTGGGATCATCCCATACTTATCTTTATCTTTCTGACTTAGCTCACTTAACATAATTCCTTCTAGCTCTGTCCAAGATGGGTCAGAGAAGGTGGGTTCATTGTTCTTGATAGCTGCATAGTATTCCATTGTGTATATATACCACAGCTTTCTCAGCCACTCATCTGTTGTTGGGCACCAGGGCTGCTTCCAGGCTTTAGCTATTATGAATTGTGCTGCTATGAACATAGGAGTACACACCTCTTTTTGGTTGGGTGTTATGGAGTCCTTGGGGTATAGTCCCAGGAGAGGAATTACTGAATCATATGGAAGGTCTATGTCTAGCCTTCTGAGAGTTTTCCAGACTGCTCTCCACAGAGGCTGCACCAATTTACATTCCCACCAGCAATGCAAAAGGGTTTTTCTATCCCCACAACCTCTCCAGCATTTGTTGCTGCTGTCCTTTTGGATGTATGCCATTCTTACAGGAGTGAGGCGGTATCTTAGTGTTGTCTTAATTTGCATTTCTCTGACAATCAGTGACCTAGAGCAGTTTTTCATATGTTTGTTAGCCTTTTGGATCTCCTCTGTAGTGAATGTTTTGTTCATATCCTCTGCCCATTTTATAAAAACAAATTCTACTGACAACTTACAGATTTCACTTTTGCTTTCCCGTGTTTTCCAGGATCAATTTGTATGTAGCTAATAACTACATTTTGTATTTTCTTATGTCTATCTCTATTACTTGGTTAAGATGTTTGAGGGAAACACAGGGGTTTTTTTGTTTTGTTTTTTTAAGCTGGACTTTAATTTTTCTTAACTTTTTTCCACAATGACTTTGTACCTGGTAGGCCTTTATTGTTTTCCTTTTCTATCACAGATAAAAACAGGAAGGGGTGGGAATAGAAAGGAAGATAGAGAAGAGAAGAGAAGATAGATAATATGGTAACACTCTTCTGACCATGAAGTTTCCTTTTTGCATGGTGATCCCATGTGATGGCCAGAGATTGAAATCCCATCTTTACTCATGGTAAAATGCCTGCTCTACCAGGTGAACTATCCCCTGCCTCCCAATCTTAACAGCTTTGTAAACAACAGCATACTATATATGTGATACACCCTTGTAGAAAAATGTACAGAAGATTGACTTGAATAATGTCAAATGCGAGACAGGTAACAGTGACAACCAAAACAGTTTCAGGAGAGACTGAACTCTTCTAGGGTGGTATAGTCACAAACTAAAAAGCACTTCAAAGCTGAATACTTATCTGAGTCATAACCTACAGAATGTATACAACACTGAAACTCTTAATTAACAAAATGCCCAGCATGAGATTACAAAATATTTAATAAAAACAATAAAAAATTCAAAACTTTCAACTGGAAGAAATGAGAAGTAATATATTCCAATACCTGGATGAAACAGTTGTTGGCATTATCTGCTACAGGCCTATGAACAACCATGTTTAGACATATTTGAATAAAACATTTGTATCACCTGCATAGTAAGAGAATTTTTACAAATGTATTTCAGAAATTGAAATGGTAAATCTAAAAAACTTTCCTTCTGATCTAATATCAGCTAGCTTCAAACATTCATATGAGTTATTTGATGCCTCCTATAATCACATTTTCTAAGACTTTGTGAGGTTGTACCTTTAGGGAATGTGTGAGTGCTTGAGTGTTTATAATTATTGAGAATATTACTTGCATTAGGTTAGATACTAGAATTCTAGAATGTATTGGAAAAGAGGACATAATTCCATTTTCTTCATCTAAAAGAGAGTGAGTCATATAAAGCCTACTGAAGAAAGTTAAATAAAAAGAGAGTCCTTAATCTAGAAAAGATTACATAATTTTTATTTCACAGTGTTATGTCATTACAGCAAGTAAATACTCTGGGAATCTTTGGGAAGGTGGTTGAATTATGAGGAATAAAGCGTTCAAATTTTCTTAGCTCTCCTGAATAGAAAGTTACTGAAGTGGTCAGGTGGTGGTATACCTGGGTAAGTACTCACTGTACAGTGTGCAAGGACCCATGTTCAAGCCACTGGCCCCCACCTGCAGGGAGAAAGCTTCGTGAGTGGTGAAGTAAGTCTGCAAGTATCTCTCTGTTTATCTCTCCTTCTCTAACTATCCCCTACCCCCTTGATTTCTGACTTTATGCAATAAAAGATACGAAACATTTTAAAAAGAAAGTCACTGAATTGTTTGCCTTTGTACAATTGTATATATGCATGTTTCATGAATAGAAACAAAAAACAAAGACATGTAAAAATCATTGACTTAGCTAATGAACAGTCATATATAATGTATTGAAATCAATAAATAAAATGGTTTCAACTCTTTCACTACACATACATACTATTATGACACTAGGAGTAAAACTAACTAGATTACATTTTAATGAAAAGTCCAGAACCTCAGAAAATATTCTTACCTTTATTTCCTCAACTCTAAATTGAGCAAAATATTACATGCCTATAGAGGTATGTAATGTGATAAAGGGACAGGTTGTGTTTTATGAAGAGATTGTAAAAACCTGTGAAAAGTTGCCCACAGCCAAAAGGAAATTAGGCCAAGCACAAAAGGCATATAGCTAGTAGAAAATAAGAATTTTCATAAAATAGAAAATATAACCTATTTCCCTCTTTTATAGTTCTCCAGGCTACTAATATTCTCTCTTTGCCATGTTTCATTGTTACAATGTTGATAAATGGAAGAATGTAGATAGAACATTTTTGAAAAATGTTCATAGGTTTAATGTTAAGGTATCTGAGAACTAAAATGACCAAAATTTTTCACTGGTGGCATTATATAGTGTTGCATATTAATGATATCATAAGTAATATAGGTAAAAATAAGTAGTTCTTATATGTGAGTAATAAAGCAAAATAATTAATTTGAGATGTAGAAAATAACTGTGTTATTGAATCCAGTCTCAACAGTGCAGTCAAGAAAATGGAGGATTGACATCAGTAACAGCAATAGATATATTTATACCAAATAGAAAATTTGAAAATTTTTAATGATAGCCATTCTTTGTTTTATTATTTTATTTATAAAAAGAAAATACTGAAAAAAACATAGAATAAGAGGGGTACAATTCAACACAATTCCCACCACAAGATCTCCGTATCCCATCCCCTCCCCTGATAGCTTTCCCATTCTTTATCCCTCTGGGAGTATGGACCCAAGGTCATTGTGGGATACAGAAGGTGGAAGGTCTGGCTTCTGTAATTGCTTCCCTGCTGAACGTGGGCATTGACAGGTCGATACATACTCCCAGCCTTTCTATTAGCCTGTGGGGAAGGGCTGTGGGGAAGTGGAGCTCCAGGACACATTGGTAGGGTCGTTTGTCTAGGCAAGTCTGGTCAGCATCATGCTGGTATCTGGAACCTGGTGGTTGAAAGGAGCTTTAACATATAAAGCTAAACAAATTGTTAATCAATCATGGACCTAAAGGGTGGAATAGTGCAGATAAAAAGTTGGGGGCTACTTTCCCGTATGCCTCTCCCAATCCATATCAAATAATATTGCATCTGCCGATCACAACCTAACCAACACAACAATTGCCACCTCAACATGTTTCACTTCAGACTGTGTCCAGAGACTTCACGTGTGGAATGACAACCCTTCAACTTCATTACTTGGCTGAGACCTTTCCTTTCATAGTATACTCTAATTTCATCTCAGGTGGTTCACTTTCTAACAAAGTCCCAAAACCTAGATATACACCAGTTTCTGTGAGAGAGAGGACATATGTTCACACGTATCCGTAAACTACTGCAAAATATATACCTGAAAGCAGAAGTACACTAGAGTTTGCAGTGAGTACCCCCCTAACATTTCCTCTCCACTATTCCAAGCTTTGGGTCCATGACTGCTCAACAATTTGTTTGGCTTCGTATGTTAACTCTCTTTTCAGTCACCAGGTTCCAGATGTCATCAGGATGCCAGCCAGGCTTCCCTAGACTGAAGACCCCACCAATGTGTCCTGGAGCTCAGCTTCCCCAGAGACACACTTTACTAGGGAAAGAGAGAGGCAGACTGGGAGTATGGACCAACCAGTCAACGCCCATGTTCAGCGGGGAAGCAATTACAGAAGCCAGACCTTCTACCTTCTGCAACCCACAATGACCCTGGGTCCATGCTCCCAGAGGGATAGAGAATGGGAAAGCTATCAGGGGAGGGGCTGGGAAATGGAGATTGGGTGGTGGGAATTGTGTGGAATTGTACCCCTCCTACCCTATATGGTTTTATTAATTAATCCTTTCTTAAATAAAAAAAAAAGTTGGGGGCCCTCCATTTTGTAGATAGCTAGTAGGCATATTTTACTTATATTCCAAAAGGTCTGTGGCTATACTAGTGTTTTGTTTTGTTTGTTTTTTGTTGTTGTTGTTTTGTTTTTTGTCTGAGCCTGGAATCTGTTATGCAGGTGGATCCTAATTATTATCTGGGAGGTGATGTCATGGCTGGAAAAGGAACAGAAATCTGGATCAGGGAAGAGAGTAGCTCCCAAACATGGGAAAGGTGTATAAATATTGTTTACTGTAAACCCCATCAATTTGATCTGATCTGGGGCCCATATTCAGTTTAGGAGCCTATATGACCTCTGCATCCTTGTAGTTCCGAGCTCACATTCTGTGGTCATAAGTAGGAACATTCCAAGCTACCCCAATATGAGGACCCATATTCCTCAGGTGTAGCAGAGAGTATATTGTCCAGCCTCCCTTCAGAGAATGGAACATTCTCTACCATTGTTGATCCAAGTTTAGGGCAAGGTCCTATGAGTCCCCACTGGGGTCTATTGTGTTGATCCTGATAGAGATGACTGGTAACCAAGGAGACAGGGATTTATTCAAGGTCTAGGCCCATCATGTCTGTTTGGGACTCTCAGAACTCCCTAAATAGGGACACAGCTGATGGGGTGGCCTGATGGTGACTAAAGAGTCATCATTAAAAGTATGCAACTGTCTTGCCTTTATTCAGCTTTTGCAATCCTTGCTTTTATAATGTTGTTTTGGAGTGATTGAGGGAAGTTCATAGGAAGTAGGTGAGGAGGTATCTAAAAAACATAAATTAGGGCAAAACATATACCTGAAAGCAAATTACTATAGTCTTCAGTGCGTCAGTATAAAGTTCATAATGAAAATTTGAGTCTCACCTTCCTAATCTCAAATTCTCTGCCAGATAGACATAATTTTCAACAAAATTCATGTGTCCTAAAAGGAAAAGAATTAAAAAGAAACTATAATAGCAACAATGCTATCCTTAAATTAATATTACCATGATTACCATGGAAATGAATTAGCAAGAAACGCCAGCACTCCCTTACATTGCTCCTTTCACTTTGCACCATGTGCGCTTAACACATTGTGCTACCGCCCAGTCCCCCAGCACTTCCTTATGGCCTTCCTTTGTTCCTGCCTTTAATCCAAGGAGACATAAAACAGGTTTAATTAAACATGGGAATTCCAGCTGTATCCAAATCTTTCTAAATTGATGACAAATAGCTTACCCTTTCTCTACTTCTGAGTCATAATTAAATTTTTTTCTTCAATGTTCAGTGCTCTTTGGTGATCTCAGATTCTTATAGAAAAACTGTCAGCAAAACCTTTCAGAAGATGCACAAGACTATGGAGAGGTGAATGAGGTCCTTTGTTCCAATAATTATTGTAGGACACAAGTTCCATATGCATATCCCCTACACACACAGTCAATACACTGTGTAACTAAGTGTTCCTCATGGGAAAATAAAGTTGCCTTTTGTTTTGATCTTGACTTTACCTGGTTTATCCAACAAAAATATCTTTTTGATTACTATTTTTTATAATTTTTATTTATAAAAAGGAAACACTGACAAGAACCATAGGATAAGAGGGGTACAACTCCACACAATTCCCACCACCAGAACTCTGTATCCCATCCCCTCTCTTGATAGCTTTCCTATTCTTTATCCCTCTGGGAGTATGGACCCAGGGTCATTATGGTATGCAGAAGGTGGAAGGTCTGGCTTCTGTAATTGCTTCCATGCTGAACATGGGTGTTAACAGGTCAATCCATACTCTCAGCCTCTCTCTCTCTTTCCCTGGTGGGGCTGGGCTCTGGGGAAGTAATTTTTATTATTTTTAAACTGTATTTATTTAGTTTTCTATGACAAGGTATTTTGGTAGCAAAGGTATATTTCTTCATATTCAGCAATAATTCAAATTCTAAACATTACATGAAATAAGAAACTGTATATTCTACTAACAAAATGACAGACATGTGTGTGTGTGTAATACTGACATCAACAAAATATAAAAATCATATCAACGTTTTAATAGTTATAGAAAAAGGATTTAATAAGATATAACAACTGTTTTTACTAATGTAAAACTTTTAATAAGAGGAGAATAAAGTGACTTTAACACAACATTATATAAAACACATGTGCATCAAATTACAAGCTTCTGCACGGCAAAAGAAACCACCACCCAAACACAGAGAACTCCCACAGAGTGGGAGAATATTGTTACATGCCATACATCAGACAAGAGTCTAAGAACCAAAATATATAAAGAGCTCACCAAACTCAGCAAAAAAAAAAAAGGCTCTATCCAAAAATGAGAAGAGAATATAAACAGAATATTCACCATAGAAGAGTTCCCAATAGGCCAACAAACATGAAAAAACGCTCCAAGTCATTTATTGTCAGAGAAATGTAAATAAAGACAACTAAGAGATACCACTTCACTCCTGTGAGAATGTCATCCATCAGAAAAGGGAACAGCAACACATGCTGGAGAGGTTGTGGGGGCAAAGGAAGCCTCCTGCACTTCTGGTGGGAATGTAAATGGGTCCAACCCCAGTGAGGAGTAGTCTGGAGAAGTCTAGAAGGCTAGAAGTGGACCTACCCTGTGACCGTGCAATTCTTCTCCAGGGGATATATATCTGAAAGAACCAAACACACCCATCCAAAAAAGATTTGTGTATACTTATGGTCATAGCAACACAATTTGTAATAGCCAAAATCTGGAAGCAACCCAGGTGTCCAACAACAGATGAATGGCTGACTAACTTGTGGTCTAGATACACAATCCTATACTACTCAGATATTAAAAATGCTGATGTTACTGTTTTAGGCCTATCTTCGATGGAGCATGAAGGAATCAAGTTAAATGAGATGAGTCAGAAACAGAAGGGTGAATATGGGATGATCTCACCCATAGATAGAAGTTGAAAAATGTGTGGTCCGGGAGGTGGCGCAGTGGTTAAGGAACTAGACTCTCAAGCATGAGGGCCAGAGTTCAGTCCCCGGCAGCACATGTACCAGAGTGATGTCTGGCCCTTTCTCTCTCTCCTTCTATCTTTCTCATTAATAAAATAAATAAAATCTTAAAAAAAAAGAAGTTGAAAAATAAGATCAGAAGGGAAAACAGTAAGCAGAACTTGGACTGGAATTGGTGTATTGCAACAGTGTAAAAGACTCTGGCGGGGTGGGGTGGGGGTTGGGGGGGTTCAAGTCCTGGAATATGATGACAGAGGAGAAACTAGTGGAGGTTGTATTGTCCTGTAGAAAACTGGGAAATGTTATGCATGTTAAAACTATTGTATTTTACTGTGGACTATAAACTATTATATAAATAAAGAAATTAAAACAAAAAGAGACTCATACTAAAATAGCTTACAACATATTCAATGGTGGTTAGCTAAAAAGTGTTTATTTAATATCTGGAAGAAGGCAAGAATGTCCACTCTTGTCACTTTTGTTCAGCATAATGTTGGGTGACCCAGCAAGGTGAATTAGAGAAAAGCATAAAGAGTCTGAATGAGATGCAAAGAGGCAGAACTATCACTATCTGAACATAATCTGCTGATACACATAGAAAACAGTAAATATTCCTCAGATTAATCAAATACTGGAAACAATAATGATTATAGCAATTTCAAGATGCACAATAACATGCAAAATCAGTTTTATTTCTATATGCATTTAATACAGTAGAAGAATAAGAAGTTAATACAATTCACAATTCTATTTATAATAGCCCTCCAAAACAAAATGCCTGGGAACACATTTAACAATAGAGGCAAAATATTAAGAAACTTAAAACTATGGTATTGTCAGTTAAAGCAAAAGATAGAAGGGAATGGAAAGATGTATACACTCATGGATTGGAAGAGTTATGTACAGAAAGATGCAAATTCACTCTACTATCAAAATCTCAATGGTATTTATAAAGAAAATAGAACAAATAATACTAACATTTGCTTGCAATAACAAAACATACAACCAGCCCACTAAACACAGAGAAAGGAAAAGTAACGGGGAGACATCACACTCTTTGACTTGAAATAGTGCTATAAAAGTATAATAATCAAGGGACCAAGCGCTGGTGCACTTGATTGGGTGCACAAGTCCCTGGTCCCCAGTAATGGGGGAGTTGCTTCACAGGAGATGATGATTCGTACTGTAGGTGACTTATTACTTTCCCTCTTTATCTTCTTCCATCTCAGTTTCTCTCTGTCTCTATAGAATAGATGATAACAATAAATTTAGAAGAGTAGAGTAATCAAAACAATATTGAGTTATAATCAAGACAAACACAAGATAAATTAAGTGGAATTGTTGAATCTATACGGAAACCCACACAGGTATGGACTTTTGATTTACAATAAAAACATCTTGTAAATATCTTGTTTTGTTCATCTTGTAGTAATTTAATTCACTTTTTTTTTTCAACATAGTGATAGGAATCCCTAACTCATAACATGGACTATGCCAATAAGTAAGATTTAGAAAGATTAAGAGAGGCTTTTCAACATAGTGCTGGCATTGTTAATTTAAAGCTGAAAATTTTGTCTCACTTCTCAATAAATAAAATCATTAACACAAGATGAAAATAAGATTCCCTTGAAACTGGGTGATGGGTCTCTCTCTCTCTCTCTTTCCCTCCCTCCCTCCCTCCCTCTCTCTTTATTCCCCTCCTTTAAAAAGTTCTCTCTGCCCTATCAAAAATAAATCAATAGATAATTTTTAAATGTCAATTCCATTGTTTGTTCTGTGAAGATATTCTTACTGCCCAGGTATATGTAAACATAGTTTTCTTTTTTTTTCTTTTCAGATTGTTAAAAACATTGCTCCTCCTTTCATTCTTATCTTTATTACTATATAGGTAATGTAACTTTTTCTCCCACCTTTAAAATTTGTTTTTATTATTTGTTCTTTAATTTTTATTTATAAAAAGGAAACACTGATAAAAACCATAGGCTAAGAGGGGTACAACTTTTTAAAATATTTTATTTATTTACTAATGAGAAAGATAGGAAGAAAGTGAGAGAGAGAACCAGACATCATGCTGGTACATGTGCTGCTAGGGACTGAACTCAAGACCTCATGCTTGAGAGCTCAGTGCTTTATCTACTGCGTCACCTCCTGGACCACAATAGTTTCTTCTCTTGACATAATTTCACAATTTTTGTGTCTGATTATCCACACTATTATTCTCATTTTCATTTTTAACATTATAGCTTTCATGACTAGAAACTTGATTTCCAGTTTTAAAATATCTTCTTTACTTAATATGAGTAATTTTTCTTCTACCTTTTTGTAAATGTCATATAAGTATCACAGCTGTTTTATATGCATGTCTGTCAGTTCTATCATCTGTACCTTTTATGGGCTGATTTCTACTGGTTGATTTCTCATATTACAGGTGATAATTTTCTGCTTCTTTGGATTCCTGGTACCTCAGATCAAATGTTGTGACTTTTACCTTTTTTGGATGTTGCATATTTCATATCCCTATTAAGAGTCTTGATATTTTTTCTCTGAGGCATAATAGTGGTCTTAGAAACAACTCCCTCTTTTCAAATGTTTCTTTTTTTATTGTGTAGGCCCAGAAGTTACATTTTGGAGAGGATTAAACTCTTCTACTATTGAGGCTGTATACTTATGTGCACTCTACTTTTGTTTTATATAGCTACTTATCCTTTATAGAGAGAATTGCAGGGCAGGGTCAAGATGTATTGATAGCCTGGGAATTAGCACAGTGATTGTGTATGATATTTGCATGTGTGAGTCACCAAGCACATGCAAACAACTGTTATCCAGCTCTGAATGGAGCCCTGGTCCACCTCCCCCACACACACAATTGTACCAGTTAGGAGGTAGAACAGTGGTAAAGATTTGGACTTACAAGGACATAATCGAGGTATTTTTAAAAAAATTTTATTTTATTTTTTTTAATTAAATAATGATTGACCACTCTTTTGGGTAAGAGGGGCACCATTGCCATGACCAGAGTTCCATATCCATTATCTCCATTAGAAGCTCACCTGTTCTTTATCTCTCTGGGAGTATGCACCCAGGATCATTCTGGGGTGCAGAAGGTGGAAGGTCTGGCTTCTGTAATTACTTCTCAGATGGAGACGGGTGGTGGTGGGCCTTGGAATATACCTAAAATAAACTTCCTAGCTTTTTCCAAAAGGAAATCTCAAATCTCATCTGCTATATCCTTACCTTTAGGTGCCTGATTATTAAACTATTTGTTCTGTTTTATATCTTAATGCTTTTCAACCACCAAGTTGCAGATACTACCATAACACCAACCTGACTTCCCTGGGCAGACAACCTCACCAATGTGTCCTGGAACCCCACCTCTCCAGAGTTTGCCCCACTAGGGAAAGACAGACAAGCTAGGAGTATGGATCAAACATGCCAGCACCCATGTTTAGCTAGCTGGTGGAGAGGTCGGTGTCACTCATATAGAGTGTCACCATGATGATCACAGGGAAGCTGAAAGAAAGTCCTATCAATTATCAGTCAAAAACACAGATAGTGCTAAAGAAGAAATAACAGACCTGCCAACACCCATGTCTAGTGGAAAAGCGATTACAGAAGCCAGACCTTCTACCTTCTGCACTGGATAATGATCCTGGGTCCATACTCCCAGAGAGATAAAGTATAGAAAATCTTTCCAGGGAGGGGGTGGATATAGAATTCTGGTGTTGGGGAGTATTTGGAATTGTACCCCTCTTATTCTATAGACTTGACAATATTTCCATTTTACATATAAAATAAAATTAGAAACCTGTAAAAAAAATAATAAAACACCATATTGGGTTCCCTTCTCTCAGCATCATTGTTCTGTCCTGCCTAATATGTAAGTATCTGAAAACCACAGGTTTATATATTTTTAATGATTTTTCAATTGTTTCAGGAGGAAGGCAAATCTGCTTCATATATTTTGTATAGTATTTTAACACCTTCATTTGTTATACCATCACAAAGTCATATCCAATTTAGAATCAGCTTCTCTCAGTCCAAGAGCTAATTTGATTTTGATCAGCTTGTTCTACTGTGCTTCATTTTTTTTATCTTTAAAATTTTTGACAAATAATTTAATACATCACTCTAAAACTATCCTTTCCTTTTTACAAAATAGGGATAGTTACACATGTTCTTTAATATATTTGGTTTTTTTTTCATTTTATTTTCCCTTTTGTTACCTTTGTTGTTTATTATTGTTGTTATCATTGTTATTGCTGCTGTTGTTGTTGGATAGGATGGAGAAAGGAGGGGAGAGAAAGAAGGGGAGGAAAAGACACCTGCGAACCAGCAGGTGGGGAGCCAGTGGCTCCAAGTGGGATCCTTACCGGGTTCCTGTGCTTCATACCATGTGTGCTTAACCTGCTGAGCCACCACCTAGCTCCCCACACATGTTCTTATTTACAAGGATTTTTGTGTGGGGAAATGTGTTCTCAATTATGTGAAATTGTTTGATAATTTACAGCTGAATTCCCTCTTCCAAATCTATTGCTATTTCCACAGTGGTCAAATTAGAAACATATTTTAGTCAACAAAGCGTTTTAAATGCTTGTACATACTATATATTGTGTATATATATATATATATATATATATATATATATGGAATATATTGTATATATTCCATACTATATATTGTGTTTCCCCTCTTTTACATTTTTTTTTTTTTACATTTGTACATAAGCATTACATTTTTAATAAAAAATGTGCAGGTGGGGGTGTTGTTTTGGTGAAAGGCTTGGAATTTTAATGAACTCAGCTACTTGATAACTGTTGTGTTAAATGTAAATATATACATGTAGGTAAAGTGGGCGTCCAAGAGGTGTAGCAGCGGCAGACTGGATAGCCCTGGTGGCAATCTTCTTCATCACTAAGGGTTTGTATAATTTTTCATCTAGGAACGATTTTAAAATCTACTTATGAGGGGTTGGGCAGTGGTGCACCAGGTAGAACTCACAGGTTACTTTGCAGAAGGAACAGAGTCCAGGCCCCCATTCCCTCTAGTAGAGAAAAGCTTCATGAGTGGTGAAACAGTGCTGATAGATTCTCTCCATCTGTTTCTCCCTCATTTCCTCTTTGTTCCATTTGATTCTGTCAGTCTTTATTCAGTAAGTCAATAAATAAAGTATTTAAATCTAAAACAAAATTTATAAAAATATGGCTATAATATGGTTTTATATGGCAGAGCAACTGTATACTGTCATTAATAATATATATACATATATATATATATATATATATATATAGAGAGAGAGAGAGAGAGAGAGAGGGAGAGAGGAGGGAGGGTAGAGAAAGACACTAGTACCAAAGCTTCCTCCAGTGTAGTGTGATCTGAACGGGGCTCATTCAAAAGGTAAGGCAGGCTCTTTATCAGGTGAGTTTTCTCTCCAGACCCAGCAGCGGTATTCTTTTTTATTTTATTTATTTTGCTTTATTTTATTTCTTATTTATATAAAAAAAACCACTGACAAAACCATAGGATAAGAGGGGTACAAGTCCACATAATTCCCACCACCAGAACTCCGTGTCCCATCCTCTACCCTGATAGCTTTCCTATTCTTTTTTTTCCTTTTTTTATTTAAGAAAGGATTAATTAACAAAACCATAGGGTAGGAGGGGTACAACTCCACACAATTCCCACCACCCAATCTCCATTTCCCACCCCCTCCCCTGATAGCTTTCCCATTTTCCATCCCTCTGGGAGCATGGACATTGAGGGTTGCAGAAGGTAGAAGGTCTGGCTTCTGTAATTGCTTCCCCGCTGAACATGGGTGTTGACTGGTTGGTCCATACTCCCAGTCTGCCTCTCTCTTTCCCTAGTAGGGTGTGTCTCTGGGGAAGCTGAGCTCCAGGACACATTGGTGGGGTCTTCAATCCAGGGAAGCCTGGCCAACATCCTGATGGCATCTGGAACCTGGTGACTGAAAAGAGAGTTAACATACGAAGACAAACAAATTGTTGAGCAGTCATGGACCCAAAGCTTGGAATAGTGGAGAGGAAATGTTAGGGGGGTACTCACTGTGAACTCTAGTGCACTTCTGCTTTCAAGCATATATTTTGCAGTAGTTTAAGGATACGTGTGAACATATACTCTCTCTCACAGAAAGTGGTGTATATCTAGGTTTTGGGACTTTGTTAGAAAGTGAACCACCTGAGATGAAATTAGAGCATACTATGAAAGGAAAGGTCTCACCCGAGTAATGAAGCTGAAGGGTTGTCATTCCACACGTGAAGTCTCTGGACAGAGTCTGAAGTGAAGCATGTTGAGGTGGCAATTGTTGCATTGGTTAGGTTGTGATTGGCAGATGCAATATTATTTGATATGGATTGGGAGAGGCATACGGGAAAGTGGGCCCTATCCAAGGGTTCCAGGACTGGGGGAAGTAGAGGCTCTATAGTGGAGATGTGAGGTTCCTGCTGTCTTAGGGTTCAAAAAGAGAATCGATAGTTAATGTTATCATCACATTATTTGGTGGTGTTGTGGTGAGGGGTAGACATGTGGCTTCCTGGGCCGGTTGGGGGTGGGGTTGTTGGTTGGATGGGACACAGTCTTTTGGTGGTGGGAATGGTGTTTATGTACACTCCTAGTAAAATGTAGATATATAAATCACTAGTTAATTAATTTGAGAGGGGTAAAATTAATTGTATGTCTCAAAGTTTTTCAAAACACAAACTGAATCTTTTTAATATATAGGCTGTGTATTTGATATGCAGACTCTCTCAAAAGCCTAGACCAAGTAGATCAGAAGCATCTAATAGCACAGCTATATATAAGATACTGGGTACTGTACAGCAAACCCTAACAAAAGGACTTTTCAAAGTTAACCCAATTACCAAATAATATGATGATAACATTAGCTTTCCTATTCTTTACCCCTCTGGGAGCATGGACCCAGGGTCATTATGGGATGCAGAAGGTGGAAGGATCTGGCTTCTGTAATTGCTTTTCTGCTGAACATGGGTGTTGTCAGGTCGATCGATACTCCCAGCCTGTCTCTCTTTTTCCATAGTGGGGCAGGGTTCTGGGGTAGTGGGCTCCAGGACACATTGGTGAGGTCATCTGCCCAGGGAAGTCTGGTTGGCATCATGGTAGCATCTGGAACCTGGTGGCTGAAAGAAGAGTTAACATAGAAAGCCAAACAAATTGTTGAGAAATCATGAACCTAAAGGCTGGAATAGTGCAGATGAAGATTTGGGGTCTCCATTTTGTAGATAGTCAGTAGGTCTATTTTAGTTATATTCCAAAGGGCCCAGTAGTATACTTTATTCTTTCTTTTTTTTTTTCCAGCCTACTCAAAATTACATTTTGTATTCTTATATTAATTAAATAATGATTTATGTGACTAAAAATTAATAGGAGTGTACAAAAACACTATTCCCACCACCAAAAGACTGTGTCCTATCCCATCCTTTCCCCTACCCCACCCCCGCCACCCCATGATGCTGAACATCCACCCTCACCCTCAACCTAGGGTTTTTAATTTGGTGTCTTACTCCAAATTCATTCAAATCCTACTTTGAGTTTCCTTTAAAATTACTTTTTTTTTTATTTTTTTTTATTAAGGGTTCTTTTTTTTTTATTTAAGAAAGGATTAATTAACAAAACCATAGGGTAGGAGGGGTAAAATTACTTTTTAAGATAAATTTTGTGCAATGTCATCAATTTTAGTCAATGTGTTGATGTAGAAAACTGGATAAGCAAAGAGAGAACAAACTCTATTTTCAGAATAGAAATGGCTTTACAGAAATATGCCAGGAATACATGTTGATTAAATTTGATGTTCCATGCTTTCTATATTACCTTATTGATGATATCTTGCTCAGTATTCTCATATTTCCTCCTTCTCTCTTGGTGAAAATACTTATTGAGAAAAAGTCATGAAAAACTCATACTATGGAAATAGCTGCTACAGACAAAAGCATTTCAGCAGATGATATAGATTTTTCTTTTTTTTTCTTTAATTCTTAGTTTATTTGAGGTAAAAGACTCAAATAGTTGTACTGTCTTTTCTATTTTTATTTTTTCTCTTCTTTGGAGGAGAGATGTTAGAGAGAAATTACCTGCAAAAGTGTATTGAATTGTATTTCTTTGATCACTCTCCAAGTGAGGATTTATGATTTAAATTGAACAGTTACCAGAGAATGATGGTATAAAAATGATGAGTTATTTCTCTGAAATACAGTGTTCCAAGCTGTAAGAAACTCTTGATGGAGGTAAGGAGGCAATTTCACAAACTGATTCTGGTGCAGAGCACCTGTGTTCCCTTTAGAGCCTTGGGTAAACATTTCTTGTAAACATTTTGGTAAGCTTTTGGGTAAAAATTTTAGGTAAACATGTTTGGGAACTTGATTATTGTATGACTGGTAAAATGCACACACTACCATGTAAGAACACCTAGATTGAAACAACCCACTGGCAGGGAAGAAGCATTATGAATGGGAGAACAACACTTCAAGTGTCTCTCCTAATCTGTTTTTCTCACTATCTCTCTCTGCCTGTTATACTTTATCAAAAAGGAAGAAAAGGAAAAAAAAAAAGACTGCTGATGATGATGGCATTGCATGGTTACAAAACTCTAGTGATAATCTTGGTGGCAATAAAATAATATAAAAATAATCACAAAGTAAATAATAAACAAAATTTTTCTTTGAACATGGTTTATCTTTCAAAAAAAGTAATTAAAATCTTAAATTTACCCATAGTATTTAAAGAGACCCTACATAAAAGAAACTCTCTATATATTTGTGGATTAAGTTATTTTATTAAGTATCTTGCAGAGGAAAAGGTGACCACTTTCTCCTTATAAATTCCAACCAATTTTAAAACAAAAATCAAGCCCCTTGAATACAAAGAATGTAACCCATGTCCATTTCTTTCTTTTCAGCTTGAATTCTAGGAAAACTGACTCAAGAAGACAGCATAATCAAGAAAAATAATTTATTAAACTTGGTTAATTAAAGTCGAGAGCAAAGTAATTAGTTTGAAAATGATATGTCATCTCTATTTCAACTGAAGTCATCACAAAGACCTCTCACAGCTGAAATTACAAAGGAGCTTGCACGTTTGTTTTCAGGTAAGGAAACACAAGGAGGATCAATCTTGGATCTGGAATAGGATGTCCTTAAATAAATTTCAAACTGCATGAATAATTTCTATTTAGAAGTTGTATTTCCAAATAAAGTTGATATCTTAAGCTAGAAACTACTAGAACATGTCATTATAAACTAAAGACATTCTCAGTTGCTACCCTGAGAATATTTCTAAGTGTTTACTTAAAAAAAATCACGGTAGATTTTTGTGACTTTAAAATGTTTTTGTAGACTGTGTCCTTCCCTTCTCACAACTAATTTAATTTAACCATCACTTTGCAGGCGGCGAAAGAATAATTCTAAGACTTTATGAGAATTATGGTGATTGCCATCTGGTGGTCACAAAACTTTTGTAGTGGGTAATGTGGAACTTTGTCCTTAGATTATAATAATCTTATAAACCATTATTAAATCATTACTAATTTTAAGTATTGATATAAAAAATAAATAATAAAATACAGGTATTATAAACCTTGCAAAATAAGCCAGCGATAGTCTATATATTTTATAGACAAATCTGTTTTTGTGTGTTTTGATAGTTCTAAGAACTATCAATCCCATATAAGATCCCATTCTTTTCAATTGTGGAATGTCTAGAAACTAAAGAATTAATTCCCAAATATATTATTCAGAAAACTTCTGCTTTACTTCTTATTCTAATTAAATATTTTACAGCTATATTAACACATATTGACTCTATTTAGAGCTCTCCAAGATGGGAAAATAAACCCAAAATGTATTAGAAATATTTTTGTAAGTTTTCCTCCAGCCATTGGGACATGTCTCTCTTACCTTTTGACTGTGATGTTTAATCTTTAATGTGTACAAAACTACCTTGTCATCTTTGGGAGAGTACCACAGATCTTCGATCTTCATACAAGTGGAACGCTGGACTTTCCTAACAAGTTTCCCGACTGTGCAAATAGTCACTTGTTCTGATAAGCAAAGTACTTCCTTGTGCTTATATTAGGAACACTGTATCTTTCACCAAAACGTTGTCAGTGTAAATTGATCATGATAAAATAAAACAGTGGTCTATATTAATAAATCAAGAACCTTAAATGGAGAAACTGACTCAAACCTTTGCCATGTGAATATTCTAGGAATCACAATGTTAGAAAATGGTTGAAGGGGGTCAGGTGGTAACACACTGGGTTAAGAGAACATAGAATAAAAAGCAAAGACCAGCTCAAAGACACCGGTTTGAACCCCTGCCTCCCCAAGTGCAGGGAGGTTGCTTCACAAGCTATGAAGTAGATCTTCAGATATGTTGTAGAGTGGACCCACGTCCAGAAAGTCCAGGCCTTTGTTCCCTGACCTCTGGAATTTATGATGGTTGGACCCCTGACAGGGGTGCCTTTCTACACATGCCACTCCTCCCCACCTTTTAAACAAAGTCCTTGAATTACTGTATATGGCTAACTCAAACTGTCTCAAACATCCTTATAGCTCAGCTGCCTCCCTTCCCCCCTCTACCCGCCCCAGCTCTGAAGTGCCTGCAATTTACCCCCAGAGAAATATGCACTGTGAAGTTTGTGATCAAACCTCCTATGGTAACCTTTTACTTGTGATCAGATAATTTGTAGGTCAAAATTAAGGGACTATGCATTGTGTTGCTTTGTGTTTGGGTTAATGATTATCTCAAACCCCCCCCCCCCCCCCCAGCTATGGGTATAACTACTTGCTTTTATCCCACAATAAACGAGATACCCTCTGAGGCTTCTCCCAGATCTGGTTGAGTCTGACGTGCTTTCTTCCTCTCCATGTTGCTCCCAACATGCAGAGTCACCCTGGGACACCCAGGGGGCTACTCTAACCCTTCCCAGCCAGTGGCCAGGGAGGCGGAGGACTCTTAGCGATAGCCCACACAGATAGATGTCTATCTTTCTCTCCCATTCTCTATCGTTCCCTCCCCTCTCAATCTTTCTCTGTCCTGTCCAATAAAATAGAAAAAAAAAAAAAGAGAGACATCCTGGCGCAGTGAATTCATAGTGCCGGCACCAAGACCCACCGATAACCCAGGAAGCAAAGAAACAATGAAGGAAATAACATTAGAATAACACTAAATAACATTAGAGGTGATGTATAACTTGGCTGTATAAGACTTCCCTTCAAATCAGTGAATGGATCGATCTGCCAATGTCCATGTCCAATGGAGAAGCAATTACAGAAGCCAGAATTCCCATCTTCTGCCAGCCCATAAATAAGTTTGGCTCATATTCCCAGAATAGGGAAGTGTGTGTGTGTGTGTGTGTGTGTGTGTGTGTGTGTGTGTGTGTGTGTGTGTGTGTTGTTTGTTTTGTTTTTTTGTTTGTTTTTGCTTTTATGCCTCCAATGTTATTATTGGGGCTCAGTGCAGGCACTACAAACTCACTGCTCCTGGAGCCATTTTTTTTCCCCTTTTTTATTGAAGAGGACCGAAAGAAATCAACAGCGTTGGAAGGGAGGGGAAAAAGAGAGGGAGAGAAAGACACCTGTAGGCCTGTTTCATTGCTTGTGAAACCTGTACCTTTGTGTAGGTTCTTGTGTTTAGTACCATGTGCACTTAACCAGGTACACCACCACATGCCTCTCAAAATAGGGAAGTTTCCAATAGAGGGTATGAGACATGGACTCTAGTGGTGGGAACTGTATGGAATTGTGTCTCTGTTAACTTACTTTCTCGTTAATAATCACTGAATTACTAACACAAATTAGAAATAGAAATTAAATATCTAGCAACTTCATTCCAAGCCCTACAAGTCACTTTTCACTGAATGTATCCATTTTCTGAATGGCTATTATTCAACACTAAAAGTCAAGTTGAACAGCTTCAAGAATCCAGGAACCAACTGACCATAAACCATCTCACACTATATATAAATGGTAACATCCTGAATGGATATTATTCATATATATATATATATATATATATATATATATATATATATAAAATTGTTAAATTTTATGCTCTAGGGCAGGGGTAAGTAGTATAATAGTTATTCAAAGAGACTCTCATGCCGGAGGCTCCAAAGTCCCAAGTTCAATTCCCCATACAATCACAGGCCAAACTGAGCAATGCTTTGTTAAAAAATAAATAAACTATGCTTACACATTCAGGCATCTAACAATCCATTTGACAAAAAAGTATTTATTATGTGGGATTGGGCTGTGGCACACCTATTAGAATGCAAATACCTCCGTGCCAGAAGACTTAAGTTTAATCCCCCCCCCGCGTCTCAGTGTCCATCTGTACTGGGGAAGCTCTTAGAACTGTTGACTAATGTGGCAAATACTTGTCTATTTCTCTTTTCTATCTCTCTCCCTCTATCTCTCCTACTCTCTAGCAGAAAGATAAAGGAACAAATAGCTGCTACAATGGTGAAGAATTCATGCAGGCACTGATCTCCAGTGATAACTCTGGACTATATATTATAATCTATTTGTACTTATGATTACAGACTAATAATCACAAATTTCATTTCTTTAAAAATAATTATATACCATGGATTCTAGCATCTAGAAGGAAAAAGCATTATGAAAGTATAAAGACCTTTTCACGGTGTAAAATAATGTCTGCTGTATTCTAAAATTCACTGACTAAATAAACCTCAGATTTTCAACATTCATTTTGACCATCAATATTATTAAGTATCACATTTTAGTGAATATGATTTTATATAAACAAAGCTGCTTTGTAAGGCAAAGTAGTTGTTTGCATTTGTTTCCATAGCAAAATAAGTCAATTAATTAGAATATATATATATGCATTTTTATTTATCAGAGCTCTGCTCAGTTCTGGCTGATGGTGGTGCATGAGATTGAAACTGGGATCATAGTATATCGGACATAAAAGTCATGAGCTGGGAGCCTGAGCTGGCACACCTGGTTGAGCATGCTCATTACAATGCACAAGGACCCAGGCTCAAGTGGCTCATCCCCACATGCAGGGGGAAAGCTTCAATAATGGTAGAAATAGGGCAGCAGGTAACACTCTGTCTCCCTTTATCTCTCTGCCTTTCCTTTCTTCTCAATTTTTCTCTGTTCTATGAAATAGAAATGAAATAAAAGTTAAAAAATAAAAAATAAGTCATTAGCATAACCAGTAAGTTCCCTGCTCTCTCAATATATTTTAAAGAAAAACTTTGCTATTTTCATTATTCTGATTATTAGGGTAAAAATATTTGTGAGGCAATTACAGCAAATATCATACAGAATATATTTTATCCAATTCAAGTAATCATACTTTGTTTAAGAATGGTCTATTATAATGGGCCTAGACCTAGAATAAATCCCTCTCTCCACTGTTACCGGACATCTCTATCAGGAACAACACAATAGGCCCCTTTGTGAGCCCCCATAGGATCTTGCACTCAACATGGATCAATAACCATAGAGAATATTCCATCCTCAAAAGGGAGTTTGGACAACATACTCTATCTCCCACCTGAGGAAGATGGGTTTAGAAATTGTGGCAGCTTGGAAAGTTCCTACTCATGACCACAGACTGTGAGCTCAGATCTACAGAGTTGCAGAGGTCACATAGGCTCCTAAGCTGAATATGAGCCACAGATTAGATCAAATGATGGGGTTTACAATCAACAATATTTATACACCTTTCCCATATTTGGGAGGTACTCTCTTCCCTGATCCAGCTTGCTGGTCCTTTTTCCAGCCATGACATCATCTCCCCAGACAATAACTAGGATCCACCAGCATATCAGATGTCAGGCTCAGAAAAAAAAAAAAAAAAAAAAAAAAACTAGTATAGCCACAGGCCCTTTGGAATATAATTAAAATATGCCTACTAGCTATCTAGCTATCTACAAAATGGAGCCCCCTCCCCCCAACTCTTCATCTGCACTGTTACAGCCTTTAGATTCATGATTCCTCAACAATTTGTTTGGCTTTATATGTTAACTCTTCTTTTAGCCACCAGGTTCCAGATGTTACCATGATGCTAACCAGACATCCCTGGGCAAGGACCCCACCAATGTGTCACAGAGCACTGCTTCCCCATAGCCCTCCCCACCAGGGAAAGAGAGAGACAGGCTGGGAG
Organism: Erinaceus europaeus; assembly: GCF_950295315.1. Lineage (NCBI taxonomy): Eukaryota > Metazoa > Chordata > Mammalia > Eulipotyphla > Erinaceidae > Erinaceus > Erinaceus europaeus. The sequence goes on along the minus strand of NC_080169.1, from coordinate 117,723,768 downwards.
TATGGATCATCCTGCCAATACCCATGTTCAGCAGGGAAGCAATTACAGAAGCCAGACCTTCCACCTTCTGCAACCCATAATGATCCTGGGTCCATACTCCCAGAGGCATAAAGAATAGGAAAGCTATCAGGGGAGGGAATGGGATACAGAACTCTGGTGGTGGGAATTGTGTGGAGTTGTAGCCCTGTTATTCTATGATCTTGTCAGTGTTTCCTTTTTAAAATGTTTTTTTAATAATCTTTATTTATTTATTGTGTAGAGACAGTCAGAAATCGAGAGGAAGGGGGAGCCAGAGAGGGAAAGAGACAGAGAGACACCTGCAACCCTGCTTCACCACTTGCAAAGCTTTCCCCCTGCAGGTGGAAACTGGGGTCTCAAACCTGGGTCCTTGCGTATTGCAACATGTGCGCTCAGCCAGGTGCACCACCACCCAGTCCCAGTGTTTCCTTTTTATAAATAAAAATTTTTTTTAAAGAATGGTCTATTGTTCATTTCAAAGGTACATTTAATTCAGTATAGTTGAAAGGTCACCTGGTGAAAGTACCTTGTGGTAAGTGTGTGTGTGTGTGTGTATGTGTGTGTGTGTGTGAGAGAGAGAGAGTTGTGCTGAGCACAGAAAATGCAGCACTGTGAAATATTTTTCTGACTATGCACAGTTAATATTCAACTCTATTAATGTAACACTTCCATGATGTTCAGCTAGATCTCCCATAGATTGATTTCCTTCCTAATATGTCTCATATTGTAAGTGAATTATTTCAAGATAAGCTCAATCAAGGTGCTTAATGAAAAAAAATGGGGTATTACTCAGAACAAAGAATTTTGTCATAAATAAACCCCCTACTAGAAAATTCTGTGATTATCACAGAGCAGACATCTAATTACAGAACTTCTAGTGTTTATCATGAGTTTGTCTCTTCTTCTCATGTGAGTGCCCCATGCCTATTGAAACTTCAGCCCCTATTCCATTTCTTATTCTAGACTATATATCCAATTCCCCCCCCTTTACCTCCAAATTTAATTCCATGTTTGCTAGCCATACTCATGTGATTGTTTTTCCTGTATTGTCCACTGTGATGTTAATTTAATTGGTATATCCACTGGAGAAGAATAAAAAAATCATAGTGAGATCTTTCTCTGAAACTCTATGCCTATTATTTTAAATATGAGAGACAGAGCCATTCTATAGTTCAACTAGTTATTTTGCATAAATCTGTTTTCTTAAAAAGTCAAACTGACATTTTAGGCATGATATGTGACTCATGGGATAGAGAGATGACTAACATAATTGTTCTTTCACTCAGAATATCACAAAGCTAAATCAAGTATGGCTTATAAAAGGAGTGATCCTGGAGAGGTGGGGAGGACTTATCACATGAGGTAATATTTATCTAGGTTCATATTTAATGAGTAGGATTAATTTAGGAGAACAAAAAGGGCTAAATGACATCCCTAGAAAAAATAATCAGGGACAGATGTAGTGAGTCCACCCATTACTGCATGTTCAGAAAATATGAAAAGCATTTATAAAAGGAAAAGTGTGAGGTATTGAACCTGGGAATTGAAAGGTACATTAGGAAAATACTTTGAAAGTTCAAATCCACCAAATGATAGTTTAGATATTAGCTCTTTAGAAGCAAATGTAGGCATGTGAGTGATGTGATGATATTCCATCTTCAGAACAATGACAGCTTAAAAAATGCACCTGGGAATGAAGAAATGAGCATGTTAAAATCAATCAGAAAGTTGATCCAATAATTGAACAAAAAATGTTCAGTTCAGGAGGGTAAGGTAGGCACAAATAGATTTGAGTTCATAGTAACGGGATTTTATTCTGGAGAAGCTTCAGCTAGCTGGCAACAGGAAGATTGAGAGAGTAACACTTTACACTTGAGTGGTGACCTGGTGGTATTATACATGAGCCAGAATATGATGCCTCACAGGCAAAGAAATGGAATTTGACCCGGAGTAGATTAATAACTGTAAATCCCAGTGGATCATGTTTAATCAACCTTGTTGACTGAATGTGTACAAATGAGTAGAAGATGAAGGTATATATTTGACCTTTGTAGAGGGTATAATATTTGAAAACAATATTTTACATAGCAGAATTAGAAAAACTGACCAGTCTTATCTTGGCTTCAAACTGCTCATCACAGAAGTCTATAAAATGGGATTGTGGACAAATATGGCCCAGAAGACATCAATATCAGCAGCCTATCCCCATGAGAAGGTCTGAATCCCAAGTATATCACAGTAGTACTGTCACAAGTACAAAGAAAAAAAAAAAAAAAACATTCCCACCAAAGATCTCTAGCAGCTGAGAGAAGGGTGTCTGAGTTCACTCCCTACGAATGTGGACAGGATCAATAGACTTGAATACAGCCATCAGTATGTACTCACTGATGTACTCAGTACTTCACTGATATGTTTCAGAAGCTTTGAACTTTTCAGGTACCAGGCAGTGGTGCTCACTGTGAAACACACTCATCTCTATACATGATATCCTAGGTTCAAGCCCTAGCCCTCACCTATAGGGAAAAAAGCATCATAAGAAGTGAAACAGTGTCCTCTCTCAATTTCTCTCTCTCTCTCTCTCTCTCTCCTTCTCTCTCTCTCTCTCTCTTCTCTTCTCTTCTCTCTCTCTCTCTCTCTCTCTCTCTCTCTCGGTTCTTGAAAGCATATTTGAAGGTTCTAACAGAAGAGTACAGCTATTCATATAGCCTCAACTGAAGATCTAGTCATCTCTATTCCAGAAAGCTTATTCTTTTTGATCAGGCATGCATCTTTGGAATGAACCCTCAAAAGGGATAAAAGACATGCTTACCTAGACAGATCAGTTACATCAACCTTGGAGATCAGTGGGGTGAGAGATGACACATTCAGATCACACCCACATCAGCAGAAAGTAGTAGAAAAGCAAAACTAGAATAGATCATTTCACCTTTCAAAGTGGAGGTATAGCATCATGGTATTGCAAAAAGACTTTCATGCCTGAGGCTCTCAAATCGCAGGTTCAGTCTCCCATACCGCCATAAGCCAAAGCTGAGCAGTGCTCTGGTAAAAAAAAAAAAAAAAAAATCAATAAATCATTTCACCTTTATCCCCTTGTACAGTCACAACATATCTTATATTTTCTCTTATTGAAGTACTCCATTTCATTTTGATTTAGTATCCCATTCCCCACTAAAAGTTGAGATGCATTTCTAGAATAATGTCTTTACTGAATATTTATTGGCTTGCTTTAATTCTCCCATCCAAACCACACATGTATATTACAGTTAGTTTTCTATATTTGGTTTTATAAATTAGATTAGAGTTAGACTATTAAAATGTGACATAACCAAAAAATACACAGAAAAGAGAACATTGTCAGAACACGTCATACTGGTTTCATTAGAGACATATCTTTGGCGACTTGAATTCAACAATAAGGAAAGTAAAAATAAACAAATGGTTCTGTGTCATATAGAAAAGCTCTGGCCTTAGACCATAGGCTGAAAATATGTTCCTTCAATCTAAGCATTTAACATTTCAAATTGATAACCAGATTGAATTTTAACAAGGGACTGAAATTGTTAATATATTTATAATAATGAATTATTCTTTGAAATATTGAATCTTCTAAAAGCTTAGATCATGGGGAACAGGGAGTCGGGCGGTGGCGCAGCGGGTTAAGCGCAGGTGGCGCGAAGCACAAGGACCAGCGTAAGGATCCCAGTTCGAGCCTCCGGCTCCCCACCTGCAGGGGAGTCGCTTCCCAGGCGGTGAAGCAGGTCTGCAGGTGTCTGTCTTTGTCTCCTCCTCTCTGTCTTCCCCTCCTCTCTCCATTTCTCTCTGTCCTATCCAACAATGACATCAACAACAATAATAACTACAACAACAATGGAAACAAAAAAGAAATTTTAAAAAAATTTAAAAAAAAAGATCATGGGGTACAAAGCAGCTGGTGGCCTTACTTTATAAGATACAGCAATGTGTAAATAACATTAAAGCACACAAATTATGGTGAGGTCTTATATGATACAGCAAATCCTAACAATGGGGTTTTTAAAGTTAACTCAACTGCCAAATAATTTGATTACAACAGTAACTATCTATCGCTGTCTTAAATCCTAAGACAGCAGGAAATGTCCCCTTTCTCTATAAAGAATATATTTCTTCCAGTCATGGAACCTCTAGGGTGGGGCTCACTTTCCCACATGCTTCTCTCAAATCATACCAACTGATACTGTATCTGCTGATGGCAATCTAATCAAAGCAACCAGTACCACTTCAGCATGCTTCAGTTCGGACTGTGTAGAGACTTCATGCATGGAATGTCAATCCTTTAGCTTCCTTACTCTGGTGATGTTTTCCTAACTCATAGGACTCCTCAACTCCATTTTGAGTGGCATACTTCTTAACAGAACCTCAAAACCTAGCTATAGACCAGGGCCCATGACTTAGGATATATGTTTCCTTAAGTTAGGGGAAAATAATATACTTTAAAGCAAAAGTGCACAATAGTTTGCAGTTTGTCAATAAATGAAGCAAGAAAGTAGAATGAGCTGAAAAGACAAACTAAAGTACCAAATGACACAGTTTCTACTTAGACCTAGATTCCCTCCTCACCTACCTCCTGTTACATATCCCCCAATTATTCCAAAATTAACTGTGTCAGACAAAGGAAGGACTACAAAATCTGAATAAAGGCAAGAAATTGGCATACTTTAAGGATGACTCTTTAGTCTCTAGAAGGCCACTCCATCACCTGGGGCCCTAGTCAGGAAGTCCTGGGATTTTCACACAGACATGATGGGCCTAGACCTCTAGCAGATCCCTCTCTCCACTGTCATTAATAATCTCCATCAGGAAGGACATAATGGACCCTTTCATGGGCCCCCATAGGACCTTGCCCTCAATGTGGATCACCAAGGGTAGGATTTACAGTTAACAATAGTTATATATTCCCCATATTTGGGAGCTACTCTCTTTCCTGATCCAGCTTTATAATCCATTTTCCAATTATGACACCATCTCCCCAGACAATAACCTGAGTCCACATGCATATTTGATATCAGGCGAAGGCAAAAACTAGTAAAGTCACTGGCCCTCTGGAATATAACTAAAATAGACCTATTCACTAGCTACAAAATGGAGACCTCCAAATCTTCATCTGCACTATTCCAGCCTTTAGGTTCATGATTAGTCAACAATTTGTTCTGCTTTATATCTTAACTCTTTTTCAGCCACCAGGTTCCAGATGCCAGCATGATGCCAACCTGACTTCCCCGGGCAGATGACCCCACCAAGGAGTCCTGGAGCCCTGCTTCCCCAAAGCCCAGCTCCACTAGAGAAAGAGTGAGACAGGCTGGAAGTAAGGATCAACCTGTAAATGCCCACGTTCAGTGGGGAAGCAATTACAGAAAGCAGACCTTCCATGTTCCACACCCCATAATGAACCTGGGCCCATACTCCCAGAGGGATAAAGAATAGGAAAGCTATCAGGGGATGGGATGGGATATGGAGTTCTGGTGGTGGGAATTGTGTGGAGTTGTACCCCTCTTATCCTATGTTTTTTGTCAGTGTTACCTTTCAATAAATAAAAAATTAAAAAAAGAACAAGGAAGCTATCAAGGGAGGGGATAGGATACAGAGTTCTTGGGGTAGGAATTGTATGGAAATGTACCCCCGATTATATTATGGTCTTGTCAATATTTCCATTTTATAAATAAAAAATTAAAAAATAATAAATTATCTTGAGAAATAGAGTACATTGAAGTAGAGCATTAGACTTGCATGCTTGAGGTTCCCTGTTCAATACCAGTGCTGATATATGCAAGAATGGACCCCCGGCTTCTCTCTTATTCTCTTTTTACTATGTAAGAACATAAATATTTAGAAATAAAAAGAAGACAGAATATTTCTGATTTAAAAATGCTTGGAAATCCCAGGCAATAGAACAACACATGCTGTACTTACCTAACCATGCTTGAGGACCTGGGTTCTGTCTGTAAAGCCATATGGAAGCACCATTGTCAGCAACAAGGAAACTCCAAAGATAACAGAAGCTGTGTTTTGGTCTCTCCCACTCCCTCTCCCCTTCCCTCTTTCCCTCCCCCTCTCTCTCTCCCTCTCCTTTCTTTCTCTCTCTCTCTTTTTCTCTTCAAAATAGTGAGTAAAATTCAGATCATAGAAGAAATTCAACATTATTGTATAGATGCAAGGCCTGGTCTACTTTTCTAGTACTGTAATAATAACTTTAAAAGTGTTGAAAAAATAAGGTAGTTTCCTGAGAATGTTTGGTATGCTTACCGACAAGGCTGTTTTTTATTTTTTTAAATGACAAATAAGACATAGCATTATGATTTGTAGTGAATTCCATGACAAAATGCACAATGAGTAAACACAAACTAAGATACTCAATGATATAAACACTGGTTTTCCCGGAACAGTGAATATAGTGCTGAATGTTTCTAGTTGCCTAAAGCGTACATGTCTTGACAGATTTCTAAGTTGAATTCTTAGCGGACTTTAAAGAGGCATATTTTCGAGTTCTTCCAATGGCACAGAGATCCCTCAGAATTGCAGGTGTGTCAACTTCCAGTAAAGAAGAAGGCTGGAATTACATTTTCCAACATAATTACATTTTCAGTATTAAAATGATCTCTCTGCCTGTAGACGTGAGCTGTGGACTATAGCCTTGATGGTCTCACTGCTTTTCATTACAGTTCATCAGTGACCAGCCTCTCTCAATCTCTGTTCTTAATAAACATGAGTCATGGCCTCATCGGCTAAGTGAACTCCATTCCAAGGAAAACAAGTTTAACCTTTGTGGTCAGAGGTGGCCTTGTTCAGTTAGTAAATAGGATATTTATCAGTAATGAAGATAGAATGTCAAAATAGACTTTGTAACTATTATGGATGGATAACTCTCTCTTATTAGACGCCTCTGGAACTGATTGGTCTTCACTGATCAAAAAGGATTGTGGTTAGCAGTAAACGATGCTAGAAGTTATTGAGAATAGTTTTCCTCCTTGAAACTTTAATGTGTTATTCTGGGTTATATGCTCTATTTTAAAAGTAACAGATGGGGCTGGGTGGTGGTACACCATACGAGTGCAAATGTTAATCATGTGCAGGGACCCGGTTCAAGCCTCCTGTCCCCATCTGGTGTAAGTGGAGGAGTTTCAGAAGCAGTGAAGCATTTCTGCAGGTGTTTGTCTTTCTCCCATCCTCTCTGTTTCCCTCTACCTACTACATTATTCTCTGTCCTATAAAAATAAAAAGAAAGAATAGAAGGAAAAAATAGCTGCTGGGGGTAGCGGGCTCCTCGCCAGTGAAAAGCCTGGTGGGAATCTAGAGTCTCATTATTTAAATAGATTCTTATATTCCAATGGTAAACCTCAAATACTCAATAATTTAGAATTATAGGCTATATGGTAAAGCTTTATATATACTAAGAGAGCAGTATTTATCCCCTTCCATGTGTGTCTGTGTGCATATTCTAAGAGAAAGGAAGATGGAGACAGAATATGCTAATAATTTACTTTGGAAGGCTCTTTAGAATTTATGGGGGCATGCATGTTAGATATAGACATTACTGTGAGTAACATTTTTTCTTACTTTCATTTTTTTACTCTGAGCATATTTTACTTGACTCAGTTATCAGTACTATTCATTGCCCCCCTCAGAAATTTTCTTCTGGACTGTTTTTTTTTCTCTGTGTAAATGGAGAAATAATGTATAAGGAAAAATTAATTTCTTTACTTCTGATCTTAAGTTAACTCTCTCTCTCCCCCTCCTCTCTCACTGGAAGCAGTGGATTCATAGAGCCTGCACCAAGACCCAGCAATAGGCCTGGAGGGAAAGGAAGGAAGGAAGGAAAGAAGGAAGGAAGGAAGGAAGGAAGAAAGGAAGGAAAGAAGGAAGGGAAGGAGGAAGGGAGGGAGGAACAGGAAGAGGGAAGGAAGGAAAGAAGAGAAAGAAAGGAAGGGAGGGAAGGAGGGAGGAAGGAAGGAAGAAAGAGGCAACAAGATAATTCACCCAGAAAGATTTGTCCTTCACTATTCACTTGACTCAAGTAGTAACTGGGCCCCTGTCACTGGGGGAAACTTCAATTCTGTGATGTCTTTTCATCTCTCTCTGTCTCCCTATTTCCTATGTGAAGCTACATGATGAATTATATTTCACTTTTTTTTTCTATTTATTTATTTCCTCTTGTTGCCCTTGGTGTTTTTTTTTTAATATTTATTTTATTTATTTATTCCCTTTTGTTGCCCTTGTTGTTTTATTGTTGTAGTTATTATTGTTGTCATTGTTAGATAGGACAGAGAGAAATGGAGAGAGGAGGGGAAGACAGAGAGGAGGAGAGAAAGACAGACACCTGCAGACCTGCTTCACCGCCTGTGAAGCGACTCCCCTGCAGGTGGGGAACCAGGGTTCGAACCGGGATCCTTATGCCGGTCCTTGTGCTTTGCACCACCTGCGCTTAACCAGCTGCGCTACAGCCCGACTCCCTTGGTGTTTTTTTTTTCATCTTTTTTTAAAAAAATTAAGTATTTCCTTCTGTTGCCCTTGTTGTTTTATTGTTGTAGTTATTGATGTTGTTGGATAGGACAGAGAGAAATGGAGAGAGGAGGGAAAGACAGAGAGGGAGAGAGAAAGATAGACACCTGCACACCTGCTTCATTGCCTGTGAAGTGACCCCCCTACAGGTGGGGAGCCGGCAGCTGGAACCAGGATCCTTATGCTGATCCTTGTGCTTTGCACCACCTGCGCTTAGCCCACTGCGCTGCCACCTGACTCCCTATGTTTCACTTTTGTTGTTGTTGCTGTTGTTAATTTAAAATCAGTTTTGTGGTTAATCAAAGGGATGTGGGCTTAGAATTTTCAGCCCTTGTCTACTACTGTAGCCATAGGACTGGTGAATGCATGCATGCAGTAAGTAGATCATTCTGATTGACATACCTTAGGTTTTGGTTGTGTTTGCTTGTTTTTTATTAGATAGGACAGAGAGAAACTAAGAGAGGAAGGAAAAATGCATAGATGGAGAGAAAGACAGATACCAGGGCTAGAGACACAGCATAAATGTTATGCAAAAGACTCTCATCCCTGCAGCTCTGAGATCCCAGGTTCAACTTCCAACCTCACCATAAACCCCAGTGGAGCACCAACCCTCCTCATTAAAATAAAATAAACTATTTTAAAGACACATAAAAGGAAGAGAGAGGGAGATACACAGAGAGGGGTAGACAGATAAATTAACAAAACCATAGGGTAGGACAGGTACAACTCCACACAATTACCATCACCCAATCTCCATATCCCACCCGCTCCCCTGATAGCTTCCCCACTCTCTATCCCTTTGGGAGCATGGACCCAGGGACCTTGTGGGTTGTAGAAGGTGGAAGGTCTGGCTTCTGTAATTGCTTCCCTGCTGAACATGGGCGTTGACTGGTCGGTACATACTCCCACTCTGCCTCTCTCTTTCCCTAATAGGGTGGGTCTCTGGGGAAGCGGAGCTCCAGGACATATTGGTGGGGTCTTCAGTTCAGGAAAGCCTGGCCGGCATCCTGATGACATCTGGAACCTGGTGACTGAAAAGAGAGTTAACCTACAAAGCCAAACAAATTGTAGAGCAATCATGGACCCAAAGGTTGGAATAGTGGAGAGGAAATGTTAGGGGGGTACTCACTGAAAACGCTAGTGTACTTCTGCTTTCAGGTATATATTTTGCAGTAGTTTATGGATACATGTGAACATATGCTCTCTCTCACAGAAACTGGTGTTTATCTAGGTTTTGGGACTTTGTTAGAAAGTGAACCACATGGGATGGAATTAGCGTATACTATGAAAGGAAAGGTCTCACCCGAGTAATGAAGCTGAAGGGATGTCATTCCACACGTAAAGCCTCTGGACACAGTCTGAAGTGAAGCATGTTGGGGTGGCAATCGTTGCGTTGGTTAGGTTGTGATCAGCAGATGCAATATTATTTGATATGGATTGGGAGAGGCATACGGGAAAGTGGGCCCTATCCAAGGGTTCCAGGACTGGGGGAAGTAGAGGCTCTATAGTGGAGATGTGAGGTTCCTGCTGTCTTAGGGTTCCAAAAAACAATCGATAGTTAATGTTATCATCACATTATTTGTTAATTGGGTTAACTTTGAAAAGTCCTTTGTTAGGGTTTGCTGTACAGTAGCCAGAATCTTGTATATAGCTGTGCTTTTGGTTGCTTCTGATATACTTTTTTCTAGGCTTTTGAAAGAGTCCGCATATTAAATACACAGCCTATATATTAAAACGACTCAGTCTGTGAGTCTTAAAAAACTTCGAGACATACAATTAATTTTCCCCCTCTCATATTAATTAACTAGTGATTATATGACTACATTTTACTAGGAGTGTACATAAACAGCATTCCCACCACCAAAAGACTGTGACCCATCCCTCCCACCATCTCCCACCCCCCACTGTCCCAGGAAGCTGCATGTCTACCCCTCACCACAGGGTTTTTACTTTGGTGCCCTACTTACAGTTTGGTCAGATCCTGCTTTTAGTTTCCCTTTCAGATCTTCTTCCTCAACTTCTGTTGATGAGTGGGATCATCCCATACTCATCCTTATCTTTCTGACTTAGCTCACTTAACATAATTCCTTCTAGCTCTGTCCAAGATGGGTCAGAGAAGGTGGGTTCATTGTTGTTGATAGCTGCATAGTATTCCATTGTGTATATATACCACAGTTTTCTCAGCCACTCATCTGTTGTTGGGTACCTGGGTTGCGTCTAGGTTTTAGCTATTATGAATTGTGCTGCTATGAACATAGGAGTACACACCTCTTTTTGGTTGGGTGTTATGGAGTCCTTGGGGTATAACCCCAGGAGAGGAATTACTGGATCATATGGAAGGTACATGTCTAGCCTTGTGAGAGTTCTCCAGACTGCTCTCCACAGAGGCTGTACCAATTTACATTCCCAACAGCAATGTGAAAGGGTTCCTCTGTCCCCACAACCTCTCCAGCATTTGTTGCTGCTGTCCTTTTTTATGTATGCCATTCTTACAGGAGTGAGGTGGTATCTTAGTGTTGTCTTAATTTGCATTTCTCTGACAATCAGTGACCTAGAGAAGTTTTTCATATGTTTTTTAGCCTTTTGGATCTCCTCTGAGGTGAATGTTTTGTTCATATCCTCTGCCCATTTTTGGATGGGGTCATTTGCTTTTTTGGTGCTAAGTTTGCTGAGCTCTTTATATACTTTGGTGATTAGTTTCTTGTCTGATGTATGGCATGTGAAGATCTTCTCCCATTCTGTGAGGGGTCTCTTTGTTTGTTTAGTAGTTTCTATGGCTGTGCAGAAGCTTTTCAATTTGATGTAGTCCCATTGGTTTGTTTCTGCTTTAGTCTTCCTTGCAATTGGGTTTGATTCATCAAAGATGTCCTTGAGGTGTAGGTGGGAAACTGTTTTACCAATGTTTTCCTCTAAGTATTTGATTGTTTCTGTTATGACAACTAGGTCTTTGATCCATTTGGAGTTGATTTTTGTTACTCTTGAGAAAAAGTGGTTAAATTTCATTCTTCTGCATGTTTCAACCCAGTTTTCCCAGCACCATTTATGGAAGAGAGCCTCCTTTCATTTAATTCTTTGGGCCCACATATCAAAGATTAGATGTCCATAGGTGTGGGGATTTATTTCTGGGCTTTCAATTCTGTTCCACTGGTCTATGTGCCTATTTTTGTTCCAGTACCATGCTGTTTTGATAATGATGGCTTTATAATATAGTTTAAGGTCAGGGAGTGTGATGCCTCCATTTCTGTTTCTTTTCCTCAAGATGGTTTTGGCAATTCTAGGTGTTTTCAGGTTCCAGATAAATAATTGTAGTGCTTGTTCTATTCTCTTAAAGAAGCTTGGTGGAACTTTGATGGGTATTGCATTAAAATTTGTATATGGCTCTTGGGAGAATATTCATTTTGATGATATTTATTTTTCCAATCCATGAGCATGGGATATCTTTCCATTTCTTGGTATCAGTTTATATTTCCTTGAGTAGCGACTCATAGTTTTCAGCATACAAGTCTTTCAATTCTTTGGTCAACTTTATTCCTAGGTATTTAATTGATTTTTCTGAAACAGTAAAGGGGAGTGATTTCTGGATGTCTTCTTCTTCAGATTTAGTGTTTGCATAAAGAAATGCCACTGATTTTTGTACATTGATTTTGTTGCCTGATACCTTGCTATATTGCCTAATAACTTCCAATATTTTTCTGTTGGATTCTTTAGGTTTTTCTATGTATACTATCATATCATCTGCAAATAGTGAGAGCTTGACTTCTTCCCTTCCAATATGTATTCCTTCGATTTCTTTCTCTTGCCTGAATGCTATGGCAAGAACTTCCAATACTATGTTGAAGAGTAACGGTGACAGTGGACAGCCCTGTCGAGTTCCCGATCTAAGGGGGAATGCTTTCAGCTTCTGTCCATTGAGTATGATGTTGGCTGTAGGTTTGCTATATATAGACTCCACTATCTTGAGGAATTTACCATCTATTCCCATTTTTTGTAGAGTTTTGAGCATGAATGGGTGTAGGATTTTGTCAAAGGCTTTCTCTGCATCTATTGAGATAATCATGTGGTTTTTGGCTTTGCTTTTATTGATGTGGTGAATGACATTGATTGACTTACGGATGATGAACCAGCCTTGCATTCCTAGGATGAATCCCACTTGGTCGTGATGAACAATATTTTTGATATGTTGCTGTATCCGGCTGGCCAAGATCTTGTTTAATATTTTGGCATCTATGTTCATCAGAGATATTGGTTTGTAGTTTTCCTTATTTGTTCTGTCCCTATCACCTTTTGGTATCAGGGTGATGTTGGCTTCATAGAATGTGGAAGGGAGTATTCCTGTTTCTTCAATCTTATGGAAAAGCTTAAGAAGTATGAGTACTATCTGTTTCCTAAAAGTTTTGTAGAATTCGTTTGTGAAGCCATCTTGTACAGGACTTTTATTGTTGGGGAGATTCTTAATAACGGTTTCAATTTCTTTGTCTGTGACTGGTGAATTTCGATTTTGTAGTTCTTCTTGGTTCAGATTTGGAAGGGCATATGTTTCTAGGAATTGTTCCATTTTTTCGAGATTCTCTAGCTTGGTGGAGTATAGTTCTTCATAGAAGTTTCGCATGATTTTCTGGATTTCAGTTGTGTCAGTTGTGATATCTCCTCTATTGTTTACAATTCTATTAATTTAAGTCTTCTCTCTTTTGTTTGGTGAGTCTGGCTAGGGGTTTGTCAATTTTGTTTAATGTTTCAAAGAACCAACATTTGGTTTCATTGATCTTTTGTATGGATCTTTTATTTTCGATGTTGTTTTATTTCTGCTCTAATTTTAGTTATTTCTGTCCTTCTGGTTGCTTTGGGGTTCCTTTGTTCCTCTCCCTCTAAGTCCTTGAGTTGTGCAGTAAGGTCATTCATTTGAGCTTTTTCTTGGTGTTTAATGTGTGATTGTATGGCTATAAGTTTCCCTCTCAGTACTGCTTTATCTGTGTCCCAAATATTTTGATAGGTTGTGTCTTCATTTTCATTTGTTTCCAGGAACATTTAAATTTCTTGTTTGAGTGAAACTCTGACCCAGTGGTTCTTAAGGAGTATGTTGTTTAGTTTCCAAATTCTGTGACTTTTGATAATTTTCTGTTTGTTGTTAAATGTTAGTTTTACTCCACTGTGGTCTGAGAAGATACTTGGGATGATTTCAATGTTCTTGAATTTATTGATGCTGTCTTTGTGGCCTAACATGTGGTCTATCTTTGAGAATGTGTTATGTGGATTTGAAAAGAAGGTGTATTCCAGTTTTGGGGGGTGAGGGACTCTGAAAATGTTCAAGAGGTCTAGTCTGTCAATCTCTTCATTCAATTCTCTTGTATCTTTGTTGGTTCTCTTCTTTGTTGATCTGTCTAAGTGTGAGAATGGGGTATTGAAGTCTCCACTATTATTGTATTACTATTGATTTATTTTTTAAAATCTTTCAGTAAGTGCTTGACGTATTTAGATGGTCCCTCAATGGGTGCATAGATGTTAATAATTGTTAAGTCTTCTTGGCTGATTGATTCTCTAATCATTATGTAATATCCTTGCCTATCTTTTATTACTTTATTTAATTTAAAATCTATTGTGTCTGAGATGAGAATGGCTGTTCCTGCCCTTTTTTTTTTGGTCTGTTAGCCTGTATAATAGTTTTCTATCCTTTCACTTTAAGTCTGTGTTTATCTTGTGACAGATGGGATTCTTGCAAGCAGCATATGGTTGGATTATGTTTTTTTGATCCATCTCCCCACTCTGTGCCTTTTAATGGATGAGTTTATGCCATTGACATATATTGGAATTATGAATTTAATGTATTGTAGTGCCATTGTTCAAAAAAATTTTTGTTTGCTCTGATATATTGCAAGTATTATAGTGATGTTCTTGTTTATAAGAGGTCTTTTAGAACCTCATTCAGGGCTGGTTTGGTGATGGTTGCCTCCTTTAACTGTTGTTTGTCTAAGAAGGTTTTGATCCCTCGATCTAGTTTGAATGAAAGCCTAGCAGGATATATTATCCTCGGTTGAAACCCTTTTTCATTCAGGGCTAGATAGATATCATGCCTTTCTCTTCTGGTTTTTAGAGTTTGAGTGGAGAAGTCTGCAGATAATCTTATGGGTTTTCCCCCTGTATGTGACTTTTTGTTTTTCTCTTGTAGCCTTTAGAATCCTTTCTTTATCCTTACTCCTTCTCATTGTGACTATGATGTATCTTGGTTTCTTCAGGTCTGGGTTGATTGTGTTTGACACTCTCTGGGCCTCTTGAATCTTGATGTCCTTTCTGTTATTCAGGTCTGGGAAGTTTTCTTCTGTTATTTCCTCTAGAATGTTTGCTTCCCCTTCCTCTCTTTCTTCCTCTGGCAGGCCAATTATATGAATGTTACTTCTTTTGAGATCATCCCATATGTCTCTGTTGTTGTTTTCAGTGTCTCTCAATCTCTTTTTGAGCTCTATCACATCTTTCTTAGTTTTCTCTAACTCATCCTCTGTCTGAATAATTCTATTTTCTGCATCTATTAGTCTGCTTATCCCTTCCCTCAGCTTCTTTCTTCATTACAGCTATTTCAGCTTTCAGTTCTCTAATTGCCTCAAGATAATCAGTATTTTCCTTTGGGGTCTCAACTGTTGTTTCCCTAATACTGCCATTCCTTTCCTCCAATGTTGCTTTCATTTCTGTGATTAATAAGTTTATTGTTGGGTAGTATGCCAGCTCCCCCTGGCTTCTGCTTAACCATATGCCTATATAGGGATTTATTGATCCCATTTAAAGCTTTGGTCTATTTACATAAATCACTTTTACATTTACATAAAGCACTCCCTCCAGGGCATTGGTGGTTCAGTGATAGGATTCTCACCTGCTCCGCCCCCTCCTTGTCACACTCTGATCTTCACCAGTCACTTTTCTCTCCACCCTCTCTATATCACATCCTGTTTCCACCCTACTTGGAGAGTATAAAAACAGCTGCTCTTCTGATTAAAGACACTTGGAAATTGCTTTCCGGCTCTGAGAGTTCCAGAGTGTATCTCCTGAGGAAGTTAGTGCAGCATGAGTTCCTGATCCCTCTCCCACGCAGCAGCCTATATCAGCTCCAGTTGAGTTCTCTCCAAGCCAGAGAGCACTAGCTCGGGAAGAAGTACCCTCAGGCTATCCCAGCATCTGGTGCCCGCAACAGGGACACGTAAGCAGCAGATTTACAAGAAGACATCTTAGATAAGTACACACCTTTTGGGTATCTGCTATATTGTGTTAAGGCACTGTGATTTTTTTTTCTTTCTTATTGTTTTCCTGAGATCTCTCCACCATGGAAAATCTTTTCCAAATTCTGCATTCTTTTTCCAGTATACAATTTTTATATATCTGGGACATTTTTCTCAGGGCTTCACCTTATATCCTGTTGATCATCATAGCAGCTTTTAAGGGATATATAGGGCAACCTCTCAAAAGGCTTAAGGACCTAGAGGCTGAGGTCCAAGAGATAAAGGAAGTGATCATAGAATTTAACCAGCACCTTAAAAACAAGAAGAAGCAAAGGCCTGTCGTGATCTTGACCCACCCTAATTCCTCTGCATCTTGCCCTGAGGCCCCTATTTTGGCAGGCACGTGTCCGAATTCTCCTTTGGACTCCACAGCCACTTCTTCGGCCACCCCCATTTTGGCAGACACGTGTCCGGAACCTCCTGCTGCCTCCACAGCTGCTTCTTTGCCCACCCCTGTTTTGACAGACACATGTCCGAATTCTCCTGTAGCCTCCAAAACCACTTCTTCGGCCACTATTCCAGAAGCTTCCACTTCGATCAGAGCAAGTCCACACATTTCTGGTCAATGTTGCCCCCAATAGACAAAAACCTCAGGCCTGATATCCATATTCTGCCACAGACCTGAAGGAACTATGCCAGGCTATCAAGGATGACGGTGTTCATGCCCCATGGACCAGGTCCATTTTACAAGGCCTGCTTCAGAACCTTAATGCTCCCCCAAGATTGTAGGGATGTGACTCATGCTACGCTCCCAGGCCCCCTCTTCCTGCAATGGAAGGCATTCTTTCACGATGAATGTTTACAACAATCGCGGAAAAATATTCAAAATCAGCCAGAGGGTAATTTTGATGCATTGTTTGGAACAGGCCAATTAGAAACAGGGATTCAACAGGCGGAAGCCAAGTTTCCACCGGGGTATTTTGATCAAGTACACCTGTGTGCATTAAAAGCATGGGAGCGATTAACACTACCCATGGGAGCAGCCTCAGCCCCCATTCTCTCCCTGCAACAAGAACCTGATGAATCCCTCGCTGAATTCATTGCCAGGGTCCAGTCGAGTTTGGAAAGAAAGATTTATAATCCTGACGCTCGTTTTCTCCTCCTGCGATCCATAGTCTGGGATGGAATGCTTCCACATTTTCGACAGGCCTGTATCACTCTTAAAAACGAACACCCAGATACTTGGATTCTAGCTACACAGGATCTCAGATCAAGCTCTTTTCAAGGACCTATGTTACAAGCCTATGCAGCTACCTTACATAAGCAAAAGGGGGCGTGCTTTCAGTGCGGTCGCCAAGGGCATTGGCGTAACCAATGTCCAGAAAATAATCCGCGACCCCGCCTCCAGTCAGGGCAACCCCGCCTCCAGTCAGGGCAACCCCGCCTCCAGACAGGGAATCAGAGACCACAAATGCCTTGTCCCAGATGCCAGAAAGGATTTCACTGGAGGAGAGATTGTTGGTCAAGGTTCCATAGGAACGGCACGCCTCTTCCAAATGTAAACAGGGATTTAAACTAGGTATGGGGCTTCCCTTAGTCCCTCCCCCAAGAGGGAAGGAAGCAAGTCGCCCGCTTGGTGCTGCGCAATTCTTCCACAAAAAGAAGCCCAGCTTGGGACCCAATCCATCGCTACACCCACCATGCCAAGTAACAATAACAGAGGGTGAGCAGAAGGAGGAACCCGCGGTATGTGGGAACTTCCAGCATAGAAATAACCGGCTGGAGCAAGAGAACAGCTCGAATTCGGAGACTGAGATTTTATGGACCACCCCTGTTTTAGAAAGGGGTCACCCAACTATGACAGTAAAGATTGGTAATATTCCTTTTAAGTGTTTGATTGACACAGGAGCAGATAAGACAATATTAAGACAAGCAGAGGTTCCCCAGAGTTGGGAACTCCTCCCAGGACCACGCTTACATGGTGTTGGAGGATTGACTCAGGCATTCCGCACACGAGATTCCCTTGTGTGGGAAGATCCAGAAGGGACTACCGGACGCTTTCAGCCTTTAATAGCTGATATAAGCACCAATTAATTGGGAAGAGACTTGCTGGAATCTTTAGATGTAGTGATATCCTCAGACACCTCTGCAGGACACCACACTCACTCCTGTGAGAGTGCTAGACCCAACCAGCACCCCCAATACTAACTGCCACTGTTCGTAACAGAACTCCCCACTTAGATTGGCTTTCTAATGAGCCTGTCTGGGTGGAACAGTGGCCTTTGCCTAGGGAGAAGCTAGAAATTTTAAAAGAACTCGTCCAAGAGCAGTTATCTTTGGGACACATTCGTCATTCTCGGAGCCCATGGAATACTCCAGTTTTGTGATTAAAAAGCACTCAGGAAAATGGTGCCTCCTCCAAGATCTTCATGCAGTTAATAAAAACATGCAGGTTTGGGGCTCCCCCCCAAAGGGGTTTGCCTCTTGCTTCCACAATTCCCACAGGAATTCCAATCATAGCTATTGATATACAGGATTGTTTTTTCTCTATTCCCTTACACCCACAAGATTGTAAACGTTTTGCTTTCTCTGTTCCTTCTATTAATAATGCCAGCCCTGCCGATAGATTTGAATGGGTGGTACTGCCCCAGGGCATGGCTAATAGTCCTGCTATTTGTCAAGAGGTTGTTAAATCTGCCCTTTTTCCATATATTCATAAGGGCCTTAAGTTTTTTCATTATATGGATGACGTGTTAATATGGGGAGAATTAGATACAGATCTCTCCACCCTACGTGATTTTCTAATCCCTGCCTTAAAGAGAAGTGGACTTAATGTAGCTCCTGAGAAGACACAGCTAATCCCTCCAATATCTTTCTTAGGCTCAGAGATTTCCCTAATGCAGATTCGTCCTTTAAAACCTTGTGTTACTTTTCCTTCTAATCTCACTCTTGCTTCTTTACAAAGTTTTCTTGGAAATTTGAATTGGCTTAGGCAGTATCTTTATCTGCCTATGAGCTGCCTGCAACCACTGTTCGATCTGTTAAAAGGAAACAAACAGCCCTCCTCAAAAAATATGTTAACCCCCGAAGCCTCCTTGGCTCTGGAAAAAGTTAACCAGGCTCTCCAGGACATGCACCTCGTTCGGTTCTCCCCCTCCTCTCCAGTAAATCTTCTAATCTTTAACTCCACCCCCACGGTAGTGGGGGCATTGTGGCAGAAACATGGCATTCTCGAATGGCTTCATACACCAGTAGGCGGAGCTCCAAGACTCCTTACCGAGATTGATGCCTTAGCATTTATGGTTCGCCAAGTAAGAAATAGATCGGTTCAGGTCTTAGGAAGGGAACCAGATTCAATCATTCTTCCCTTTTCTCTCACAGATACAGAATGGCTCATACGCCACCATTCTCGTTTTGCCATAAGTTTAATGGGTTTTCCAGGACAATTAGATAATCATTTTCCCTCTAATAATTTGATAGCTTCTTTACCTCTGTTGCCTCTACTAGTACCTAAACTTTTCTCTCGAGATCCCATCCCCTCTGCTCCTACAATGTTCACTGATGGTGGAAAAAAGGGAGCTGCTGCCCTTATATATTATCCAGACCAGCAATACCCCAAACCTCTCTTTACTGAACTTCCTGATAATTCCCCTCAGTACAAAGAACTTTATGCTGTTTTCCTTGCATTAAAAGCTGTACCAGAATCCTTCAACCTTTTTTCTGACAGTGTGTATACTGTTAACTTACTTCCATGGCTTGCTCGATCTTATGTAAGAATTGATGACAACCCACTTTCTCCTCTTTTAATTCAAATTGCCTCTATGCTCTGTTCTCGAACCCATCCACTGTATGTTCAGCACCTACGTTCCCACAGCCCTCTTCCTGGTCCCCTGTCCGAAGGGAATGCTGTAGCCAACCACCTTGCCTCCACAGGAATTCTCCTAGCCTCTGTCTCTAATCCTGCTGACTTTCATTCCCTAACCCATGTTAATCTTAAAGGTCTTCGAGCTCGATTTCCTGATATTCCTCTGCCACAGTTAAAACATATTCTTGCTACATGTTCCTCCTGTGCAGGTCTAATCAAAACACCTGCTATTCAGACTCTGGGGGTTAATCCTCGAGGTTTAAAAGCCAATGCTCTTTGATGATCAAATTGATGTTACCCACATACCTAACTTTGGCAAACAAAAATATGTGTTCGTCTCAATTGATACCTTCTCTAAGTTTATGTGGGCTACAGCTCAGACTGGAGAAAACTCAAAAAAGCTTATAAGCCATATGCTCTCCTGTTTTGTTGTAATGGGCTTACCTCTTCAACTTAAAACGGATAATTGACATGCTTTTACCAGCAAAGAATTTAAAGATTTTTGTTCCCTCTGGAACATTACTCATACTACAGGCATTCCGTATAATCCACAGGGACAAGGCATTGTTGAGAGGGCCCATCAAACTCTTAAGGCTCAATTAAATAAAGAAAAAGGGGAAATGTACCCCCCTAATATCCAGCTGGCAAAAGCCTTAACTACATTAAATCTCTTCAATATTTACAAAAAATCAGACCAACATCCTATAATTCTTCATTGGAAAACACCACCCACCCTCCCAGCTATTAAAGTCAAATGGAAAGACCCACTTGATAAAGTTTGGAAAGGACCTGACCCCCTGTTGACTATGGGGAGGGGTTTCACATGTATTTTTCCACAAAATTACTCCAAGCCTGTTTGGGTTCCTGCCCGCCATGTCCAGCAATACCCACATGATGGCGCTGATATCCCTGAAGAACAAGAAACACTGCAAGAAGACTGGCTGCAAGAGGACTGGCTACAGGATGCACCCCAGGATCCATAATACAGCATGGCAGAATCAAAAAAAAAAATCTGATTCACAGAACTCTTCCCCCCCCCCCCCCGAATGAATGTCTTATGCTATGACTGGCCAGTTGTGTTTTGTGAGTGAGTGAGTGAAAAAAAAAAATTGAGTTAGTTGAGTGACCAAAATTTTTGTATGACCCATTGTGCTCAGAGTACTCTGAAAGTTAACTGACTTTATATAAAACGGCTGGATGCAGCCATGGTTTCTGGAGACGTCCAGAAACAGTCCAAAAATTGTTCATTCCCCTTTTTGATTTTTTTTTAAGTCTTGATATAAATATGAAATGTTTAGTCTTAAACTGTGTAAAGATGGTTCAACTATGACAGTAGATCTAAATTCGCATTTGAAATGATATATCTTATTTACAAGTTTTTCTCCTCCTATGTGTTATAAACTATATGTTTAATATGCATGTTTCAAGTTTGGTAAACATTAACTTAACAGTTAAATTGTAACTTCGAAGCTACATTCTTACGAGAAGAGGTAAAATCAATTCATTAAAGTAACTGAGTGTTTAAGGTAAAACTCTAAATATTCAATGTGACAATTCATCATCTCCTAAGTTAAAATACAAATCTTCTATACAGGACATTTTTGGAGGGCCCCCAAAAATGTCCTGTTAGCTATCTTGTGGAAATTAATCCACAACAAATTTGGCATCAATCTGATATTGTAAATGTACCAAAAAAAATGTCACTAAAATGTGTTAACTCTAGTAACCTGAATTTGCTTAAAAACCCAATGTAAAAATATTTAAGAATCAATATATATGTGACTTAAATTTGGTATGAAAATTTTGCTAGAGACTGCTACATGAGGTCACATAAGATGACCTTTACATGAAATTATAAAGATACCTAAACAAATTATAATCATTGAGTTATCAACTGTAGTAAACTTCTAATTTGTTACAAAGTTTTTTCATAAGTAATTGACTACAGCTATGACAAGCCTTCGCATAAAGAAGCATCTGCTCATATAGAATCCCCAGAAATCCATCTTGGACCCCTGACCTCTGACATCACCCACAATTACAGCCATCCCCCGAAACCCATGATGTGACCTGACACGATCTGGAGAACCTGATTCACAGACTCCAAAGGACAAGACTTTCCTACTGCCTTTCTCTCAACCATCGGTGTCTGCTCTTCCTGCTTCTGTTTCACCCACCATGTTTTGGCGGTTCCAGGTCACTCTCTACAGAGAAGAAAAGTTCCAGTGGCCATCCTCCTCCATCAAGATAGACGTGTGGCATTTATTTCCTGGCCGTTGTCATTGGACTGATGCTTCTATAGAACTTGCTGGACACTCCTTTTATACTGCTGGACTTCTTGAAGAATGACTGTAGCAGTTCATAGAACTTTCCGCCAGCTGACACGGGATTTTGCAATGCCAGATCACCCCTCTAGCCCCTCGGCTTATCAGGCCCCCATTCCTCCACCCATCAGGCTCACTCTGTCTCTTGCTACTCTTACTTATCCCTCCCTGTCTTGTGCTAGTTCTTTTTGAAGACACTTAGACACTATCATTCTGCTTTCTTCCCAACAGGTTTCTGTTCACCCCTACACTGCTATTCCCCTGACAGAGATGAAGCCTTTTACAGACATTGACCCAGTTATATATGGCCATTAAGTAAGAGGGAGATGTTGGGGAATTGTGAGGATATGGTTGAGCTTGGAAGGGCTTGAGCCTGAGGGGTATGTCAATCCTGTTAGTCTCTCTCTCCACGGAGAGGTTGAGCAAGGAGGGACAGTAGAACCCCAAAAAAGGTGTGCCTCTTATCAGTCTCCCTGCCTCACAAAGTGCCCCACACTCCTGATACTATCGCATATAGTTAAAAAGAAAGGGGGAGATGTTGGGTAGTATGCCAGCTCCCCCTGGCTTCTGCTTAACCATATGCCTATATAGGGATTTATTGATCCCATTCAAAGCTTTGGTCTATTTACATAAATCACTTTTACATTTACATAAAGCACTCCCTCCAGGGCATTGGTGGTTCAGTGATAGGATTCTCACCTGCTCCACCCCCTCCTTGTCACACTCTGATCTTCACCAGTCACTTTTCTTTCCACCCTCTCTATATCACATCCTGTTTCCACCCTACTTGGAGAGTGTAAAAACAGCTGCTCTTCTGATTAAAGACACTTGGAAATTGCTTTCCTGCTCTGAGAGTTCCAGAGTGTATCTCCTGCGGCAGTTAGTGCAGCATGAGTTCCTGATCCCTCTCCCACGCAGCAGCCTAGATCGGCTCCAGTTGAGTTCTCTCCAAGCCAGAGAGCACTAGCTCAGGAAGAAGTACCCTCAGGCTATCCCGGCAGTTTATTATTGCTTGCATACTTTTCTTATCTATGGTTACTTCTGGCTGATTTGTAGTTTTTTCTGGGCTTTTGTCTTCATTAATTGGAGTAGCTGTTTTATTTGTTGATCTATCCATTTTTTTTTATTTATGTGTTTCTTATTTTATGCTCTGTTGTTCCTCAGTTGTTGTGTCTTGAGTACAAGCAACACTGTACTAAATACCTTTATGACAAATGCACTGACCAACCTCAGGAATTACAATAGCAACTGAAACAAATATTGAAGCAGTTTAATCACTACCAGTTATCCAAACAATTTCTCCAGTCCGTGAAAAAATAGCAACCAAGTCCAAGTGAAGAACAAAGAGAAAAGAAAGAAGGGATAGAAAGAAGAGACAGTTATGCAAATCTACTATCCACTGTATTTTCTAGGTGTAACAAGAGGAGAAAGGGAAGTAGAGCAGAGATACACACATAGAGAGTCCACTCTGAGTCAGACTTCTTCCCCCAAATAATTCACAAATTCAGAAAGGCAAAGAATAAGGAAGGAAGAAGTGTATGACAAAATTAAACAAAAGAGAGAAAAAAGAAAAAAAATAAGACAAAGAGCTGTCATTAAAGAGCAGTGAAAGGAAAAAATTTTAAATTGATTACTTTATTTTTTATTTTATTTTATTATTATTTTTTAATTAGCTAGGAGGAGGAAGAAGGGGAGAGTCTGTAGAGGAAGTAGGAGTAACGAGACAAGTTCCTCTCACAATAGGTAAGATACCCACTACCCTAGCAATGAAAGATACCCTAAGAGTTAATTCTGATCAACCTAAAGGGGGGGAAGATATATGCCTTTATATAATATTAATAATAAAATAGAGCAGGGTAAAACACCCTGTTCCAGATTGCCTCAAGCCTCCTGAGCAGAGGCAGCTGATTGTTAAGGAAAAAAAAAACCCTTAGGACTAGACAAGGATAGCAGGAATAGAAACTTATGCAAATCTACTATCCACTATACAGTAGATAGTGGATTCTAGGGGTAGCTAAACGAGGAGTGGAAGTTGAGCAGAGATACTCACAGAGAGTCCACTATGATTCAGATTTCTTCCCCTAAATAATTCCCAAATGTGTGTCAGTGAATTCAGAAAGCTGTAGGATTAAGGAAGAAAGGATGACAAGAATGTGAAAAAAAAAGAAAGAGGGAGAGAAAAAAGAAAACGATAAGAAAAAGAACAGTAATAAAAAGCAGTGAAAGGAAAGAGTTTTTTATTTATTTATTTTTTATTATTTAATTAGCCATGGGGGGAGGGAGGGGAGCTGCCTGTGCAGAGGCAGCTGGTTGGCTACTTAGAAAGAAAAAAGGCCAGAGGTTTCAGAAGGGAATAGACTTAGAATGAATGATACTCCCTGGTGGGACAGGAATCTTGGTAAAGAAAGAAGCTCAGCAGGGGAGCCTGCTAGGAGCTGGTCCCCAGGGACTGGTTATGGGGGGGGGGGAAGGAGGAGGAGGTGCGCTTTGGGAATAATAATTTAAAATAAATAAATGTCTCCCTTTCTTTCTACTCTATTTTTTAACCCAAATTAAGTTATAGTCACCTCCTTGATGTCACCGCTAGGACCCCTTATTGACTGGCCTACTAAAAGCAGAAAATCCTACCGTTTCCAGGAGATGTGGTCAGAGTTCAACCCACTAGCAGCTTCTCAGTCTGCCATCTTCCGGGAACCCCATCTCCATTCTTTAGAACAAATATTTTTTGATAATTTGTGATTTTCAAACTAGCCATTATAATAATAAACCCCTGAATCATCTTTATATAAATCTTGCAACTGATGAAAGCAGAAAGAAAAATTCTCAATGTTGATTCATTTGTGTTGTTAAAAATTCTGAGGCTCTTGCTGGCTGGGCTAGCTTCACGGGCGGGTAACAGAGACGCGGAGACAACGGCTGGGCAGGGAAGCTGTATTTTTTTATTCAGGAACAACGATTTATAAACTAAACCAAACTAATCACCAAACAGAACTCTGCTGTCTCTTTGCGGTGGCACAAGCACTCTCTCCTACTCTGCAACTCTCCAACTCTGGAACTCTGATACTCTCCCACTTGGAACCCTCTCTTGGGGTTCCTAGGGGCGGGGCCAAGCGGGCCCGCGAAAACTAACTGGACTGATCTAATTCTCTTGGCGGGGGAGAACTAGAACCCAATGTAAAGCATACAACAATTCCCCCTTTTCTTTTAATTAAATGGCTACAGTATCAAGGGTGTGGGGTGAACAGAAACCTATATCGTACAGGCATTTTTATAAAAAGAAACTGGCACAAACATGGAGAAACATGCAAGCAAGTAACAAGAACCAGTGTGCTGCTAAGGGAAGGCCTGAGGGGGCCATATCTGCCTCTGTGGGCTAAACTTTATCAGCTTAAAAAAAAACATTTCTTGCCTCTGGGGGGCTACTTGTCTCGACGGGCATTTGCATGGGGGCGGGGAACGGCCTAGAGTCCCAAAGGCAGCTGGCTGCAATTTACTTACTATGAAACAAAACTTGTTATTAGCATATTTCTAATAGAGAAGGAATTTGAGACTTTTACATAGCAACAACGTCTTTTTAACCTTCTGTTACACCCATTCAAGATGGAGTCAGGAAAGAAAACTTCAGGCATGAGAATAATTAGCATAGCCATTGTGCAATCTACCATTTCTAATAGAGAAGGTAATGGAGAGTTTTACATATCAACAAGTCTATTTAACCTTTTGTTTATACCAACTTAGTTAAAATATATTGCTTGTTAACTAATTTTTACCTTAGACTTTAAATGTAAGTTAATTTTATCTTTATGAGAATTACGTTGAAAACCTTTTTCATTTAACTTTGCCTAGTAAGAATTTAGCCTTAAAGTTACATTTTTAACCTTAAAGTTATTGTTTACCAAACTTTAAACATACACATAAACATGGTCATTAATACACAAGGAGAGAAACCTTTGTTACGAAGACATGTCATTTCAAACACAAATTTAAATCTGTACTGTCTTAGTTGTTGGGGTGGGGGGGTTTTCACCATCCGGAGGTGGCTTCTCGTGCAGCTTCACTTCTAGGAATTGCAGGTTGTGATCTCTGCACAAATCTCTGCGTACTCCAGCTTGTCTGCCTTCAGACCGGACCGGCAGCTGGAGATCTCGTGTGCCCAGTTTCGGCAGGGAGCTCGGGGGTCCGGGAGGTCCGGGATCATTCCAGAATTCATAGCAAGAGGTCAGGCAGGCCAGGCTTGTAGAAGGCATGGGCCTAGGTGCCCAGGGGTGGCGGCCATAATAGGCCGCCACGGCCCTGCCCCATGGCCCTGCCATGTCTGCTGCCCTGCTCGCAGTGGCCGAGCAGCATGGAGGGATCACGCATCCAGTGCCCTGCGCCACGTGGTGGAGAGCCGGCTCCTGTGGGCTGGCCTGCGTGCTGGCATCGGGCTCTTGCGTGGTGGAATCGGGCTCCAGCGTGTTGGCATCGGGCTCCAGTGTGCTGGCATCGGGCTCCAGCGTGCTGGCGTCGGGCTCTTGGGGCTCTTGTGTGCTGGCGTCGGCCTTCTGCGGGCTGCGGGGCTGCGGGGCTGTGGGCGCAGTGCGCGGGGTTGTCTGGGTGCAGCCATCTGGCTGGCTGTTTAACCAGGTGGAAACAGCAGCTCCGCACCTCGCCTCCCGCCCACTGGCTCTTCCCGCTGGCTGTTCTGAGTTCGCCCGAGCGAGTGGAAACCACAGAGTGGTCCAGAGATAAGTGTTCCAGAAACAGAAAAACAGTCTCGTGAAGAAAGAGCAGAGGCCTTTGGGGATCTCTTCACAAGCAGAAGAGAAGGCCATAGTGCATAGGTAGCCAAATTGTCTTTACTTATCTGAGAGATGCGCAGGTCAGGTCCACGTGGACGCCATTTGTTGTTAAAATTTCGGGTGGCTCTAGCCGGCCGGGCTAGCTTCACGGGCGGGTAACAGAGATGCAGAGACAATGGCTGGGCAGGGAAGCTGTATTTCTTTATTCAGGAACAACGATTTATAAACTAAACCAAACTAATCACCAAACAGAACTCTGCTGTCTTTGCGGCGGCGCAAGCACTCTCTCCTACTCTGCAACTCTCCAACTCTGGAACTCTGACACTCTCCCACTTTGGAACCCTCTCTCGGGGTTCCTAGGGGTGGGGCCAAGCGGGCCCATGAAAACTAACTGGACTGATCTAATTCTCTTGGCGGGGGAGAACTAGAACCCAATGTAAAGCATACAACACATTTGGGTTTTTTAAAATAATTATGAGAAATGAATATATGTATATTTTATGTTCATTAGGAAATTAAATGAAAGATAACATATCTTTCAATATCTTCTGAGGATTAATAGGTAGTCATCTCAATGAATCTTTCTGAGTGACGTATTCCAGGGATCTTTTTAAAAACTTCATTAGATACTCTGGAATATGTGCAATTTTGATTTTGGAGGTGTGTGTGTGTGTATGTTTGTGCATTGCAAGATGAAAATTTTTGGAAACAATGAACAAGAATCACTGTCTATATTTCAATTAGAGAATGTATGCATTTATCACTATTACAAATATATAAAATATATATATATGTTTTCACTTATGTTAATATGTTTGGGATCTATATAAAGTTCATGTTACTAAACCTACTTTATATATCAGATTTGAAATTCCTTTATATTGTAAACCTCCTGTGTTTTATTCCTGATTGTTCTATTGCATCTCATTCTTTGCCAATAGTATAATGTACCCTAAGCAAAGTATTAGAGAGAAGAGCTAGCACCGTGGAATCTGGCACAGTTGATAAAGTATTGGACTTTAAAATACTGAGATTTCATCCCAACTCTGTGAGTGGCTGAGCAATGATTTATTTCTCTCAGTCCTTTTGCTCTTTCTTACTAAAAAACAATCTTGAAAAAATTGAAGACATCACTGTTTAATAAAAGAGAAGAGACAGAGAAAAAAAGAATGAAAGAAAGGAAAGAACTAAGAAAGGAAGGATGTAGATAGAACATTGTTTCTTCTTGGCCTGGAAGGTGATACAGTATATAAAGCATTGGTCTCTCAAGCATGAGGTCCCCAGCATCAGTATCATGTATGCCAGAGCATATATGTGTGTGTGTGTGTGTGTGTGTGTGTGTGTGTGTGTGTGTGTGTGTGTGTGGTGTGTGTATACATGTAGTGTGTGTGTGTGTGGACTTAGGACCTAGGATTATTATGGGGTGCAAAAAGTGGAAGGTCTGCCTTCTATAATTGCTTCTCTGCTAGATATGGGTGTTGGCAGGTCCATACTTCCAGCCTTTTCCTATTTTTCCCTAGTGGATCAGGGCTCTGGAGAGGTAAGGCTCCAGGACACATTGATAAGGCTTCAGGATACATTCTGCTCAGGGAAGTCAGGTTGGCATCATGGTAGCATCTGCAATTTGGTGGCTAAAAGCATTAATATATATAAAGCAAAACAATTTTTTTAATACTCAGGAAACTAAGAACCTAACGGTAATAGTATAGCAGATGAAATTTGAGGTCTATATTTTGCAAAAATCTAGGAAGTCTCTTTTAGGTATATTTCAAGGGGCCCATGGCTTTTGAATAGACATGGGCCCCAGATCGGATCAATAGGCTCTACAATTAATAGTAGTTATATAGGTTTTCCATATTTGGAAGCTACTCTCTGCCCTGATCTAGCTTTCTAGTCCTATTTCCAACTCTGATACCATCTTCCTAGACATTACTTTCAGCCCACCTGTATTTTAGCTGTTGGGCTCAGGCAAAAATTAGTAGTTATGGGCCTCTTAGAATATAGGTAAAGTAGACTTCCTAGCTTCTTCCAACATGAAGACCCCAAATCTCATCTGCTATATTCTTACCTATAGGTTCCTGATTATTAAAACAATTTGTTCTGCTTTATATCTTAATGCTTTTCTTCAACCAAGTTGTAGATACTACCATGATGCCAACCTGACTTCCCTGGGCAGACGACCTAGAATGTGTCCTAGAACCCCATATCTAAAGAATACGCCCCACAAGGGAAAGAAAGAAACAGGCTGGGAGTATGGATCAACCTGTGAACACCCATGCCAGTAGAGAAGCAATTACATAAGCCAGACCTTTTACCTTCTGCACCCCATAAAGATCTTTGTTCCATAATCCCATAGGGACAAAGTATAGGGAAGCCTCCAGTGGAAGGATAGGTTGAAAAACTCTAATGGTGGGAATTGTGTGGAATTGTACCTTCTTATCTAATAATCTTGTTGACCATTATTAAATTACTAATAAAAAGAGGGAAAAATAATATTACTGATGTGTTAAGACCAGTTTATATTTATATTCTCTTTTAAATGACATATATAGTTAAGATTTTCAATCTGTTCTAGTTAGCAAAGTTTCCCTGTTTGATTACTTAATTTCATATTTCTAAAATAATTTAATAAAATTTTACTTGACCAAAAATAGATTTCTCTATAGTTTTCTTCTAAAATTCTGATTTTAATATTTAAATTTTTATCAATCTGAATTGATTTGCATATAATTCAACATAGGAACAGTTTTCTCCTGCTTCTGAATGATGAGCAAAATTCATTGAATATTCTATTAAAAACTCTTCTATTAAAAACTACAGCTCTAAGATTAAAGATTTCATGTATCGTCCTTGATTTATGCTGACTGATTTATATTTTTTCATCTTTACAATCATGTAAAAATAATATTAACTCAGTAAAAGTCACACTTGAAGTTTGAAATCTGATCTTTTCTTAGAGCTGGTGATATCATACAGCACTATTATGATGCTGGCTAGGAGTGACACAGCTTCCAGTCAGCCACGTTATCACAAAGACAAAGGCTGATTAAGACCCTACAGACTGATTTTCACTACCAGAACAGTATTCAATAAGTTATATAAGGTATTCAGCAAATTATTGCAAAATAGGATTAACATTAGATTATTTTGAGCAGAAATAGGTTAATGTAAGTATTCAAAGTGTATTTAAAATAAACTAAACTTAGTTGTGATGTTCAGTAATTAGATTTAAATGCATTTTCAACTTAAGAAATTTAAACTCACAAATTTAAACTCACATAAATTTCAACTCACAAAAAGAAAAAGAAAAAACTAGTATAGCCACAGGCCCTTTGGAATATTACTAAAAAATGCCTACTAGCTGTCTATAAAATGGAGGACCCCCCAACTCTTCATCTGTACTATTCCAGCCTTTAGGTTTATGATTAGTCAATAATTTGTTTGGCTTTATATGTTAACTCTCTTCTCAGCCACCAGGTTCCAGATGCTAGCATGATGCCAACCAGACTTCGCTGGACAGACAACCCCACCAATGTGTCCTGGTGCTCCCATTCACCACCCCACTAGGGAAAGAGAGGGGCAGGCTGGGAGTATGAATTCACCTGTCAAAGCCCATGTTCAGTGGGGAAACAATTACAGAAGCCAGGCCTTCCAACTTCTGCACCCCATAATGACCCTAGGTCATATTCCCAGAGGGATAAAGAATAGGAAAACTCTCAAGGGAGGGGAGGGGATGCGGAGTTCTGGTGGTGGGAACTGTGTGGAGTTGTACCCCTCTTATCCTATGGTTTTGTTAGTGCTTCCTTTTAAAAAATAAAATAATAAAAAGAAAATAAAATATTTTTAAAAGCAAAAAAAAGAGAAATTTCAGCTCATCTTGGGTTCATTAATATCTAACTTCATCAGCACTAAAGAAGGTATATATGTAGAAATGTGTTTTTTGACTTTGAATTCTACCTTATTAATGTCTTACCTGTGTGTCAAATAGGTATTTAATTACCATAGTTTAAGATATGTCTTCATATCTTAAACTATGGAAAGAAAGTCACTGGCCTCTTAGACTCATGAATATTATAATCTTTTACATTTGAATTATAGAAATAATCCGTCAAGTGCTTTTAAAACTTTCTAGACTTTGCCTGAAATTGCATTAATGCCTGTAAACTGGGATATTTGACTTATTTTTCATCTTAGAAAATTTTCAATCAATTTATTTACATAATTGTTTTATATTCTGTCTTTCGCTTTTGTCTTTCCCTCTTTCTCTAATATATGTGCATATATACATACATGCATGCATGAGTAGGCCATATATGTATATTTCCCATATGGTTCTATAAAGAATGAGCTTGTAAAACTATGTTGAATTTAAATTATGTAAATTGATATATAGATTTAGATTTGTGACTGAGTACAAATCAATAATCTGAAATTTTCATTCACTCACATATTGCAGGTTCTCAAATAATGTCATTTTGATGAACATCATTT
Source organism: Erinaceus europaeus (assembly GCF_950295315.1). Lineage (NCBI taxonomy): Eukaryota > Metazoa > Chordata > Mammalia > Eulipotyphla > Erinaceidae > Erinaceus > Erinaceus europaeus. The sequence goes on along the minus strand of NC_080169.1, from coordinate 117,692,555 downwards.
TCCATATTCAACTGACTATTTACTTATTTATTTTGTATTATCGGGGGGAACTAATGGATTTCAGTACAGTAGTTGACCCCGTGATGTGGGTCTGCAAAAAACTCTCATCCCCAGCTTAGGTCCTTTTCCATCATCATGCACCAGGGCCCCAAGGCGGCTCCAACTCTGGCAACTACCCTTATGATTTTCACCTGTAAAAAGAAATCCCACCTGGTATGGACTGACACAGTGTGATTTAAGGACCAAAAAAAAAAAAATCACAATTGCCAGGAATTTATTCAGATCATGCTTGTATATGAAAACTTTCATGGATCAAAACTTTATTTCGGCTGAGCATGAATGTATTATTTCTTCTTTGTACTGCCTTCTTTTTAAAAATAAAAATTATTGGGGAGTTGGGCAGTAGCGCAGCTGGTTAAGTGCAGGTGGCTCAAAGCGCGAGGACCAGCATAAGGATCCCATTTGGAGCTCCTGGATACCCACCTGCAGGGGAGTTGCTTCACAGGCGGTGAAGCAGGTCTGCAGGTGTCTATCTTTCTCTCCCCCTCTCTGTCTTCCCCTTCTCTCTCTATTTCTCTCTGTCCTATCCAACAACAATGGCATCAATAACAACAATAAAACAAGGCAACAAGAGGGAATAAATAAATATTTAAAAAAATAAAAATTATTGCAACTAGGATTATTACTGAAGCTCAGTGCCTGTATGGTAAATCTATCATTCCTAGCAGCTTTTTTTTTTATGTTTGTCTTTGTATTTCATTTGACAAGACAGAGAGAAATTGAGAGGGGAGGGGGGGTGGAGAAGTAGAGAGAATGACAAACATCCTCAGATTCTATGCTTTACGATCTCTGGGAAGTACAGACCCAAACCCCAGTCCCTGCACATGGTATTATGGGCACTTAGCTGGGTGTGCCAGCACTGACTCCCTGTCTGTACTATCTTCATTATTTATCTCCCAGGAAGAAAATATACTTTCCAAAAACTTATTTGATGTCTGCCAATTAAATAAGGCCAGTTTGAACATTCAAGTGTTACATTTCAGAATGTCACAAAATCAAGATAAATATTTTAAATAAATGTGCCAGGTTTATATACAAGTTTACTCCACATTAGAGGATGAAGACGAAGAATTAGAATTAGGATAGATGGTTAGATAGATGATAAATTGATTGGTTGATAACCATATATTCATATGGCTTTTGTATTCACAATTCTTACTTTAGGCTGTGTATATCAATGGAAACTTTTTTAGTATTGGTATATTATAGTATCTACCTGAGTCATTGTTCTTGTGATTTATATCCTGGCAAAATAATGTAAGCAGCTTAATAAGAATGTTTTTTTTTCTCTTTCTCTTTTTATTTCTTCTGTATTCTCAGTACAACGGCAGGTCCTGGCACATACTAGGCACCAAATGAATGAATATTTTGAAAGCCTAATTTCCTCTACACATTTAAAATAAAGTTCAATAGCAATAACCTTTTAAATGTTTTATTTATTTTCATTAGAGGATGTGGAAAAAGAATTGTGAGGGGAGGGGAAGAGAGAGAGGGAGATAGGAAGAGAGACAACTCCAGAACTGCTTACCACTCATGAAGCTCCCCCCTCCCGCACAGGTGAGGAACAAGGGCTCCTATGAGGATCCTTGCACATGGCAATGTGTGTCTTCAACTAGGTGTGGCAGCACTTGGCCTTTCAACTTTCTTCAGACCTACGTAAGAAGATGCTAGAATTCTTTTAAGAATACACTTAAAAAAATAATTGAATTTTATATAAGCTACTCATAAATATTTATATAATTCATGATAGGAATTCAGACATGTAAACGAATATGACACTAACCCTTAAATAGTCAGATAAAAATTAGATTAAAATATATGTATGGAAATTTGGCATATGAAACAAAGCATCTAATTTTTTTTATTTAATTTTTTTATAAAAAGAAAACACTGACAAAACCATAGGATAAGAGGGGTACAACTTCACACAATTCCCACCACCAGAACTCCATATCCCACCCCCTCCCTTGATAGCTTTCCTATTCTTTATCCCTCTGGGAGTATGGACCCAGGATCATTATGGGGTGTAGAAGTTGGAAGGTCTGGCTTCTGTAATTGCTTCCCCACTGAACATGGGCATTGACAGGTCAATCCATATTCCCAGCCTGTCTCTCTCTTTCCCTAGTGGGGAAGGGCTCTGGAGAAGTGGAGCTCTAGGATATATTGGTTGGGTTGTCTGTCCAGGGAAGTCTGGTCAGCATCATGGTAGCATCTGGAACCTGGTGGTTGAAAAGAGAGTTAACAAAGCCAAACAAAATGTTAACCAAACCTAAAGGCTGCAATAGCTACAGATGAAGACCCGGGGGGGGGGGGGGGGGCGGTCTCAGTATTGTAAGTATTGTAGATAGCTAGTAGGCATATTTTAGTTATATTCCAAAGAGCCTATGGCTATACTAGTGTTTTTTGTTTGTTTATTTTGTTCTTTTGGCCTGAGCCTGAAATCTGATATGCAGGTGGATCCTAATTATTGTCTGGGGAGGTGATGTCATGGCTGGAAGAAGGACCAGAAGGCTGGATTAGGGAAAAGAGTAGCTCCCTAATATGGGAAAGGTATATAAATATTGTTGACTGCAAACTCCATCAATTTGAATTTGATGTGATCTGGGGCCCATATTTATCTTACGAGCCTGTGTGACCTCTGCATCCCTGTAGATCTGAGCTCACATTCTTTCGTCATAAATAGGATCATTCCAAGCTGCCCCAAGACATCAGGCATAGAATGTCAATCCTTCACCCTCCTTACGTGGGTGAGACCTTTCCTTTCATAGTATTCTCAAATTCCATTCCAGGAGGTTTACTTCCTAACAAAATCCTAAAATCTAGATATAGACCAGGCCACTTAAAATAGAGCATCTAAAATTTTAAGGGAATGAGTAATTATTCAATCAGCTGAATTTTATAATAAATCATATCACAAGCCATAAAACAGTGTGCATAACAAATATTTAACATTAATATATATTCACATATATGAGTTCATATATTCATGTTGTATATACATACATTTAGAGTATAAGGCAACAGGGAATATTCCATTATAATGTTCAAGATAAGGTCTTTGTTGTTTTGAAATAAAACACAGAAGTTAATATGTAAGTGATAAAGATCAACCTTATAAAAATTCTGGGCTCAGGCAAGAATTACTAAAGTCATGGGCCACATGGAACATACCTAAAATAGACTTCTTAGCTTCTCTCCACATAAAAACATCTAGTTTCATTTGCTCTATTCCTACATCTGGGTTCCTGTTTATGGGACAATTTGCCTTACACCTTACCACCTTTCAGCCACCAAGTTGCAGAAACTACTATGTTCCCATCCTGGCCTTCCTAGAAAGATAATCTCACCAGTGTGCCCTGGAACTTCACCTCCCAAGAGTCCTGCCCAACCAGGGAAAGATAGAAACAGGCTGGTTGTATGGATCCACCTGCCAACACCTATGTCCAGCAGAGAAGCTATTACAGAATCCAGACCTTCCACCTTCTGCACCCCATAAAGGTCTTTGGACCATATGGATAGAGGGATACAGAATAGGAAGATTTCCAATGGAGGGGAACTCTGGTGGTGGGAACAGTGTAGAATTAATTGTACCCCTGTTATCTTACAGTCTTGTTAATCATCATTAAATTACTAATAAAAAAAAATCTTCTATGTCTGGGACATTGCTCAACCAGTAGGATGTGCACTTTACCTTGCCTGAGAAAATAGGGTTTAGTCATTTTCCAACTCATTGCAAGATGCAAATGGTAAGCATCAAGAGTGGCAGAGTAGTACTGTTTTGTCTCCTTCTTCCTCTGTGTTTCTCAACCTCTATCTGGGAAAACAAATGAACAAAAAAGAGCTGGCCCAGAGTGATTAGATCATTCAGGCCTGAAGTCCCAGGAGCAGGAAAAAAATAAACTTCTATAGAACAAGGAGGTTAAAAAATGAATAATGAAATGGGAAAATATTTACAAAATATTTACTCAAAAACTAATTCCCTCAATATATAAAAAGCCATCAGAAGCATATAACAAAGGTTCAATAATGATAGAAATGAAGGAGACCAGGTGGTGGCAAGCCTGATTAAGTGCACTCATTGCCATGTGTAAAGAAGGACTCAAGTTCAAATCTCCAGGTCCCATCCTAGGATGGTGGTGGGGGAGAATACTCCTGAGGAATGAAGTAGAGCTGCAGGTTTCTCTCTCTCTCTCTCTCTCTCTCTCTCTCTCTCTCTCTCTCTCTCTGTCTATATCTCTTAATCACCTTCTCAATTTCTTTTTGTTCTATCAAATAAAATAAATCTTTGAAAAAAATGATGGGTGAAACACAAAGAAAATTCTTCATCAAAGGGAAAATTCAAGTGACTCTTCATCATATGAGAATTTGATGAATTTAACCTATAATAATAGAATCACTTGGGAATCAGGTGCTAGCATATGGTGGGTTAAGCGTATGTAGTGCAATGCATAAGGAACCGCATAAAGGATCCTGGTTCAAGCCCCCGGCTCCCCACCTGCAGGGGAATCTTCACAGGCAGTGAAGCAGGTCTGCAGGTGTCTATCTTTCTCTCCCTCTCCCTGTCTTCCCCTCCTCTCTCCATTTCTCTCTGTCCTATCCAACAACGAGGACATCAATAACAACAGCAATAACACAACAAGGGCAACAAAAGGGAATAAATATTTTAAATGATAATAATAGAAACACCTGTTGAAACTAGAATGATACACATTTTTCATGTTTCAGTTTATCAAAACACAAAATTGTTAATGTCCTTTCTTGGTGAGGTTAGGTAAAATTTATCTACCAGCTTCATGGGGAAATTATGTAGGCTCTGTGGAAGTTATCTGTCAGCTGCACCTTCTCTGAGGATCAATTTGATAGTATTTATTTAAATCCCAAATAGATACATTTGAATAATAAATATACAGACATCACATATGTGCAAAATGTATTAGGTGTGGTTATTAATTGTTGGGAAAATCTAAGTCTAGCCATAGGTGATTGAACAAATCATTGCAGCTTCTCACTGTGACCTAGAATAAAAACATCTTATTTCATGTATTGGCATATCAAGAAATATAGAAAACAGGCTATATGGAGAAATCATAGACTTGAAGAAAATGAATAGTATGCAATCTCTTATGAAGCAGTAGTAAAATACATAATTTTTTTGCTCAGATTTAAAGAATAAACACAAAATAACAAAAATAGATTCTTGGAAAAGATAAAAGTGCTGAGAAGATGAAACAGACCTTTAAAGTCACCTTGGCTGCTTGTTAGGTGAATTGCAGTTCCTGGATAGTATTACTTACATCATTATGAATTTATTTTTATTATTATGAATTTATTATTATTATTACATTACAATTATTAAAGCAATGTATTCAGTATATTGGTCAAAACTATGGGGGACCATTCTGGGGAACCTGATTGAGCTCAGATGTCACAATGTGCAAGGATCCAGGTTCAAGGCCCAGTCCTCACCTGAAGTGGCAAAGCTTTGCGAGTGGTGAAGCAATATTGAAGTTGTCTCTCTGTCTCTCCTTCTCTCTCTATCACCTCCTTCCCTCTCAATTTCTGGCTGTATTTATCCAATAAATATTTAAAGATAATTTTTAAAAATATATACATTTCAATGGCATTTCTCATACAAAATGATTAGAAATGTTTATCTCTATCTGATATTGCACTAAAAAAAAAAAAGATAGTGGGCTCTTCACAGTTCTGGACTTCTTGAATTTGATGACACAATATCACACCAAATTACCTTCTCCTGAACTTTCATATTCTATTCCAGTCAAGACAAGCACAGTCTTAATTTTCCTTTGTTCTGAGAAAAGCTCTATCCAGCAGTCCAGTTTTGATTTTTTTGTCTTACAGGAATTATTGAATTCAGGCAGGAAGTAGACTTTGATCTCAGTTTACAGCCTTAGTAATTCAAGTATGATCTGTAGGCATCTTTAGTATCACCTGGGAGCTTTTTAGAACTGAAGAGTACATGACAGTAACCTGGAACTACAGTCGGCATTTTTGTATTGCTCTAGAATCTCAGATGACATTCACCGACTATAATATTTGAAAAGTCCAGATTTACAGGGCAATGCACCTAACTTGTTTGGTCACTTCCATATATAATATACACAACTCTATTTACACAATTTTAAAATCCCTTGTAAAATGTTCTAAATCCTATTCCATTTGCATTTTTTTCTTTCTCTTAGTTGGCTTCTCTCTACTTATTTTAATTTTCAGTCATTTTTTTCTACCTGTTGTAAATCTATCAATATATATTTTTTTTCTTTGTTATTTGAGTTATAACATCAATTTGAACTGTTCTGGAAAAATTAGCCCTTAAATATCTTGTTTGAATAGATTCTATGCAATATATTTTCTGATTTTTATTTATCAGAAATTTTAATTCTTTTGAATTCTGCTGAGGTGACAGGTTTAAGGAGGTTTGAGGGAAGAAAGCACAATTTTCCAGCATAATATGATAAGTAGACATAATGAAAACAGATCTGTGTCCACAGAAAGGAGTTGTTTTTCAAAAAGAACATTGATCTCAAATATCTAGTGGCAAACTTTCATCCAATTTTAAGATCAACGATACACTTGAACAATCTTAGAAACAGTTTCTGGCTGAGGAAACAGCATAATGGTTACGCAAAAAGACATTCATGCCTGAGTATCTAAGGTCCCAGGTTTAATCCTCAGTACCACCATAAGCCAGAGCTGTGCAGTGCTCTGTTATCTTTCGCTCTCTCTTTCTGTATCTTTCTCTCTGTATCTCTCTCATTAAAACAAATAAACTATTCGTGGTACAGGAGGTGGTTCAGTGGTAAAGCTTTGGACACTCAAGCATGAGGTCCCGAGTTCGATCCCCAGCAGCACATGTGCCAGAGTGATGTCTGGTGCTTTCTCTCTCCTCCTTTCTCATAAATAAATAAAAATCCTTAAAACATAAAAGTAAATAAACTATTAAACAAAAATATATATTTTTATGTGGATATAAAAGTGTGACTTTGTTTTCTGGGTTTTCATGTAATCCTAATATCACATTTAGATATTAACTTTCCTGCTCTACATTCAACCTAAAATCAATATGAATGTTTTACAATTCCTTTTGTGTTTTAGTCAACTAAAAAATACAGACTATTTTGGGGGGGGGGAAGGCTATTTTGTTTCTTCTGAAGCACACTAATTGGTAGAATCATAACAAATCAAATTAAATAAGAATTGCCTTTTGTAACATGAAGATAATTCATCTTCTCACAGATGATGAATACAGAAGTGAAATAACCATTTCTTTTGTGATGCAAAGCTCCTTATAGGCAGAACTGTAGGGTCAGGAATGTTTAGGCAGTTGAGCTGTTGGAGTGGCGGCATAGTCCCAAGTGCTGTGTAATTTAGGTCAAGCAGGTTAATCAACATATGATTGTTTGGCCAAATGAGCAGCATGCTGCTGCCAAACCTGAATTCTTTAAATAGGAACAAATAAATCTTAGAACTGTGGCACTGTTCCAAAGGGCAGCAGCGTCCTATCTGATGAATGGAAAGGACGGCTTGAGCATCACATCAGGATTCTAAACAGAAAAAGGAAAAACAAACAAACAGAATACCTCCACACTGAACAGATTTCACAGGGTAACAGCAATGTGTCATCTTTACTTTGTCACCCTAGTTCACATCTTGTCTACTCAGCCTCAGAAGGAAAAAAAGGGACTTAGACTGACGGTAGCAAAAGACGTAGCCAATAACTTATGCAGAAGCAATGTGAGATAAACTGTACTCTCAGAAATGGTTTAAAACAATGTGTCATTCCTCAGTTTTTTTTTCATAAAGAATGGAAATTTCTAGATTTTCATTCTTTCATTTGTTCTATTTCTGTAACTTGTTATCATATTATATAGCACATATTTTTGGAAATATTCTATCAAGTACTATTTCTCCATGTTTTTGCTTTTCTGCCTTCTATCAGATGAACATTTTATCCCTAAATAAATGAGAGATTAAAAATAGGGAACCTGGGAGTTGGGTGGTAGCACACTGTGTTAAACGTAGGTGGCGCAAAATGCAAGGGCCATCTTAAGGATCCAGGTCGAGCCCCCGGATCCCCACCTGCAGGAGAGTGGTTTCACAGGCAGTGAAGCAGGTGTGCAGGTGTCTTATCTTTCTCTCCCCATCTCTGTCTTCCCCTCCTCTCTCTATTTCTCTCTGTCCTATCCAACAATGATGACAACAATAATAACTACAACAATGAAACAACAAGGGCAACAAAAGGGAATAAATATTGTTTTAAAAATAGGGAAACTTCCAATGGAAGGGGTAGGATACAGAACTCTTGTGGTGAAAATTAAGTGGAATTATGTGGATTATCTGAGTTCTGATAGATGCTTACCTATTGAAAAGTTTTACCAAACTTGCTTCTGTTGAACCCAGTAGCCCTTGCATATCTTGTTGATGTATATTCTTTTTTTTTTTAACCAGAACACTGCTCAGCTCTGGTTTATGGTAGTGCAGGGGATTGAACCTGGAACTTTGGAGCCTCAGGCATGGGAGTCTGTCTGCATAACCATTATGCGATCTACCCCTGCCCGTTGCCGTATATTCTAAGAAAATGGTATACTAGCACATTCAGAAAACTCTGATGCTAATGTGTACCCTGGAATAGACATTTCATTTTCATTTTTTTCTCCTCAGGCACCCAAACAGATAAATTTTCAAAGTAGTAGTGTTCATTATTAAGTTAATTGCAAAGCACCGGAATACATAGATCCAGGGAGAACCAAGTTGTATCTCATTTTAAGGAAGCAAAGTGATCTAAAGTTTGTGTTTTCTTGCCCTTTTGGTAGTTAAGGTGTGGCCATGGGGCCTTGATTTGTCAGATCATTAATGTTAACTGATCTGGGACTGAATCAAAAAGCAGAATTTCTTTCTTGTAATATATATATATATATATTATAGTAGAGACAGAGAGAAATTAATCTCTCTGTCTGTAGCCCAGAGAGAGGGGAGGGGAGGCAAAGATGGAAAGAGATAGGCACCTGTAGTGCTATTTCACCATTAGTTAAGCTTTTCCCCTGCAGGCAGGGACCAGGGCCTTACTTGAACCTGGGTCCTCATGCGCCCTATGTGAGTGTTTAACCAGATGTGCCACTGCCTGGCCATCAGAAAGCAGAATTTTGAAGGGCAAGACAACATTTTCCTGCCAGGTAGTCCTGGACAATTCCGTAGCCTTGCTAAATTCCTATTCACTTTGGGCCCAGGTTCTTTAAACAATGCAAAATTTCTGCAAGCTATGAGATTTCCTTCCAGTAAAGCCAATTAATGGTAAAATTTCCCAGAGTGGTTATGTTGTTCTCAATGACTCACTTTGCTTTACTCTCATTAGAAATTAGAATGAAATAAAAGAAAATGAATGAATAACGGGCACACCAGCTTGAGCAAACATATCACCCTGCACAAGGACCGGAGTTTGAGTCCCCACTTCCCACTGTTGCAAAGCAGAGGCTTCTGGAGCAGTGAAGCAGGTCTGCAGGTGACTCTCTTTTCCTCTCCCTATCTTTCTCTCCTCTCTCAATTTCTCTCTTTCCAATCAAATAAAATGGGAAGAAAATAAGAAATGGCAAGAGAGACAGAAAGACACCTGCAGCACTGCTTTACCATATGTTAAACTTTCCCTTTGCAGGTGGCATCCCAGGGGCTTGACCTTGGGTCCTTGTGCACCATAATGTGTGTGCTTAATCAGGTGTACCACCACCTGACCCCTTTTTATTTATTTATTGTTGGTTTTTCCATATTTTGACCTCAAATATACATGATTTCATCATCTATGAGCCAACATTTTTTTTCATTCTGAGAGAGGAGATAAAGGGAGAAACATCACAGCATGAGAGCTCCCCCCCCCAACCCGTACCTTTGTACCATACTCCCATATGGTGACAGGGCTTGAATCTGGACTGAACTTCTCTTCTGCCTTAGAATAGTTTTTGTTTGTTTGTTTTTCTAGAGCACTGATCAGCACTGCCTTATGGTGGTGTGGGGAATTGAACCTAGGACTTTGGAGACTCACACATGACAGTCCTTCGCATAGCCGTTATGCTATCTACTCTCACCCTAGAATATAGGTTTTTATAGCATGAATTAATATACCTCTATGGACTTTATTGAGGTATGTCTTTGCTTATAGAAATTATTTTATGTCTTTTCCAAGTTGGTCCAATGGAGGAAAAAAAAAACACTGATCTTCATTATAATATTCATAAAGTGTAGAATTGTATCAGCTTCATGCAGAGTTTATATTTTGTTTTTCCATTTCCACTTATTCCTTCCAACTGCTATGCTGTTAAGTCCAATGCATGTGTTGACTTCTTTACAAACAATATTAAAGGAGACAGGCTGTCATGTTGCAAGTGTGGACTCTTATCTTAGGCAGACAGGAGACCTGGGGCTCTAATCCAGGCTCTGATGTGGCAGAGGTTTGAAGGGAAGGGACTCTATTAAAAAAAGAAACTTAGCTAATCAAAGATTCGGGTATGGAAGGTAAAAAATAGATTCTCAAATAAAAACAATATGCAAAGGGAGAGACAGAGGAAAAAGTCGGGCTGTAAAATAGACTATCACAGAAGCCATGCAAGAGTGAACAATTAATTTTAGACAGGTGTCGGAAAGACGTATCCCAAGGAAATTCCCCAAGTATCTAGTGCACAGAAGATAACAGGACACGTATACTTGGATTTGGTAGAAAGAGTGTGTTGTTTAGGGAGAAAAGACTATTTAGATGTTGTGGGCATGAGTTTACACACATAGTAATGAAAATGAACACCTCCTGAGTGTAATTATGAAGTAGTTGTCTCGTTTGTTAAGTGACTGTGTGGGCAGGTGGAGACTATTGAAGGGCAATGTTATGTTGCAAAGCCTGAGAGTGTAAACAAATGAAGTAAATGAGGGGAATAAATGAAAGAAAAGAAAAAATAGGGAAGTCTGTAGCTAGGAAAATAAATATCCAAAAGGCAAATCATGGAAAATAATATGACTCCATGAAAGGTAAAAAGGAACAATAAAGTTAAGTGGAGGGAATTTTAGGGTAGAGATAGGCAGGAGAACAGAAGTGACATGGTGAGTGGAGTCCAAGAAAATGCCCATACCATAGACGGACTAAGGCCAAGAGTGATTAATATTTGAGGGAAAGAAAGGAAGGAAGGGAGGAAGGGAGGGAGGGAGGGAGGGAGGAAGGAAGGAAGGAAGGAAAGAAAAAGAAGAAAGAGCTTAAATAGGCTGAAATGGTCTAAACATTCTGGGGAAACTAAATGTGATTTTTACCTTTCAATTGCTTAATGAGCGAGACTCCTGCAGTCACTCCACTATTATTTATTGAGTGTCTACCCTGGGTAGATCCTTGTGCTTAGCCCCACCTATAAAAATGTAAGTAAAAATTAAGGACAAGGATAACAAAGTAGTCACATAGAAGACTTGCATTCAAGAGCTTCTAGAATCAGTCCCCAGCACCATCAGAAACCAAAGTTGAGCAGTACTCTGGTCACAACCAAAGGAGTTATTTAATATGAAAATAGAGTTTAAATAATTCATATCTAGGTAGGTGAATATGTCATCTGAAATACTTAAAGGAATAAACACCAGCATTCAATGAAACTTCTAAGAGCTCTACAAGCACAATAACAGCCCTGAGAGGATACAAACTTGCTTAGTTAGGTTAATGAACACAGGATGGTCTGGATAATCCAAGTGAGCAGGCGGAGAGTGGTCAAAGAGAGAGCTGCAGAACTGGAGAAGTGTTTCTTCCCTATGTGGAAGAATTGGATTATTATACTAAAATGTAAATATCTACATTCAACACAGGCTGAAACCACACCACTCTTTTTTTTAAATATTTATTTATGTATTTATTCCCTTTGTGGCCCTTGTTGTTTTATTGTTGCACTTACTGTTGTCTTCGTTGTTGGATAGGACAGAGAGAAATGGAGATAGAAGGGGGAAGACAGAGAGGGGTAGAGAAAGATAGATACCTGCATACCTGCTTCAGCGCTTGTGAAGGGACTCCTCTGCAGGTGGGGAGCCAGGGCTCGAACCTGGATCCTTATGCTGGTCCTTGCATTTTCCACCACCTGCGCTTAACCTGCTGTGCTACAGCCCAACTCCCTGAAACCACACCACTCTTAAAGTCGATAGTAAGCCAGGGTATGAGATCAAGATGGAGTAGAATTCAGAAATAAATTCAAAGTGGGCATGTTGAATTTAAGGACTTTTTTTCATTTCTGAGGAGCTAAGGCTGCAAGATAAGCATCCATCTCAAGGACAGTGAGTCTTAAGGGCATTGTGCTGGTGCAACAGAAAATTTAATAAGCACATAACATAAGTACCAAATGTCAATTCAAGTTATGCTATGATCACGGTGATGAGGAAGAGATTTGCCTTAACAACTATCCTTACAGAAACAGTTTGTAAATGGACTGAGGAGACATCATGACTTTCAGGCCAAGATCCCAGGTTCAATTCCCAGCACCACCATAAGCCACAGCTGAGCAATGATCCTGTCTTTGTCTCTGCCTTCTTTTTTGCGTTAAAATTAAATAAACTAATTAAGGTAAAAGAAAAAGTTGAAAATATTTTTGAAATGGAATATATATAACTCTATAACTCTAGATTGCTGTGATATATGGCACTGCCAACTCTTACTCTTCAAGGAAACTAAGAAGAGGTCTTTACACCTTTACAACAGCCCAGACTTCCCTGGATAGACAACCCCACCAATGTGCCTTGGAGCTCTGCTTCCCCAGAGCCCTTCCCCACTAGGGAAAGAGAGAGGCAGGCTGGGAGTATGAATCGACCTGTCAATTCCCATGTTCAGCAGGGAAGCTATTACAGAAGCCAGACTTCCCACCTTCTGCATCCCACAGTGATCTTGGGTCCATACTAACAGAGAGTTAAAGAATAGGAAAGCTATCAGGGGAGGGGATGGGATACAGAGGTCTGGTGGTGGGAATTGTGCAAAGTTGTACCCCTCTTTTCCTATGGTTTAGTCAATGTTTCCTTTTTATAAATACAAAATTAAAAAAAGGTAAAAAACAGCAAAGTTATGGAAAATCATCACTAGGAGTTTGGAAATGTGATCTGAGTATCTACTGGAATAAACCTAAAAGAAACTAATTCAACTCAGTAAGTTTACATAGTAAATGAAAACTAGAAATATACCTTTTAATGTCAAGCTACTTACATTCAAATTTGTCTGCATTAGAAATAGCAAATCCATGAAACATACATCAGTCATGATTACCAAAGTTTTTTTTTTCCTACAAAATGAGAAACAATAAAAATGGTAGAAGACCCTTATGACATTGCTACTATTTTCATTCAAAATCACCTGACACCATCACTTTCTCTTCAACTCAGTTTTTATATTAAAATAAAAATACCATTAGTCCACAGTCTCTCTCTCTCCCTCCTCTCTTCTCTTCTTTCTCTTTCACTTTCTCATTTCTCTCATTTCTACTGTCTGAAACAGTAGAAAAACCAAGAGTAACCTCAGGTGTATCCTCTCAAAGTTCAAAGCAACTTAGTTAATCACCATGTCATATGGCATCTTGCACCATGCTCTTCACAAAGTACCCATTAGATATGTGAGCTTGTGGACAAAGCACAGAGGAATTAAACTAGTAGATTGAGTCTAGAAGAAAGAAAATAAGGAAAGTTAACAAAGCAAATGAATGATAGTGTAGGTTAAAAAAAAAGAACAGAGGCAAATGAAATTAAAAAATGTGAAGAGAAAGCAAAAAAGATATATAGTAGGATAAAGGATAATAATACAAAAAAACAGGAGAACAAACAGATAAGGTTAAAGTTAATATTGTTATTATTTTATGAACTTGTGACAAGAGTATTTCTCCACTGAGTTCCAGACATAAGCAGTCATTTTTATAGTGAACAAACATCAGCAGAGTGGTTCAGGTTAATAGTTAATGGTTAATTGAAACAGTCTGAGACTTCTAACATCTTTTCCTCATGAAAGGAGGACATTAGAAATTAATTACTATTGGGAGTTGGGCGGTAGCACAGAGGGTTAAGTGAAAGTGGTACAAAGCACAAGGACCTGCATTAAGGATCCTGGTTTGAGCCCCCGGCTCCCCACCTGCAGGAGAGTCGCTTCACTGGCAGTGAAGCAGGTCTGCAGGTGTCTATCTTTCTCTCCCCCTCTCTGTCTTCCCCTCCTCTCTCCATTTCTCTCTGTCCTATCTAACAACAATGACATTAATAATAACTACAACAACAATTAAAAAAGAAATTACTTTTTAAGTGTCTCCAGATGAGTATATTATAACTACAACAAATTCAATTTGAGGTATCCCTACCTCTCAGAGGACATTCAGAAAGTTTCCCTTTGAGAACTGCAAGATAAACATGATTAAAAAAAAAAAAAGCTCTTTGATAGGGGAAGATAGCATAATGGTTATGCAAAAGACTGTTATGCCTGAGGCTCACAATTTGTAAGTTTAATCCCATGGTGTTCAGACAAAGTAAGTATTAATGAAGAGGGTGTCTGTTTCTGGGAACTTAGATTTATTGCCTAACCTTATGTAAAAAAATAGACTATACTGTAGGGTATATTTCAATAGCCTGAAAAAAAATAGAGTTTATTCCTTGTTTTTATTTCTTCTATAAATGAGAAGAGGAAAGGGAACTATAACTGGAGGTTGGAGAGGTAAAAGCAAGGTGCAAAATGATGGTGGTCAATGAAGTGGTAAAATCTAGGCATGGGTATACTTGGTTAAACATCACTTTGTCTCTGCCTGAAAATATTGAAGAGATTAAATTTAGCATAATCCAATAAGTTCAGTAAGGGAGAAAAATATGCTTTGTCATTGAAAATTCTGATGTAGCTGAAGATGCTGTTGTTATTCAAATATCCATGTATGGAGACCCTTTTTCGATGTTATGTCTCCACTTTGTAACTGATTTCAGTTCTGATCTTTGGTTAATGATATGGTACTTTAACATCAATAATCACTTTAGGAAAATATATTTATTCAAAACAATATCAAAAAGTTTCTAAGTATTTTGCCATTAAGGTTTAATACTTAAAAATTGAATTACCTTAGGCTATCTTGAAATAGTATTTCTAGAGATATTAAAACATTCAAAAATATAAAAATAGAAACTGTAAGACTTTAGATGAGATCAGGAAGAAAAAGAATCACATTTACAAGCATTACTTTGCAAGATATTTAGAGCAATGAGATGACAATGATATAACACTAACAATAAATTAAAAACTCGAGAATTAGAATGTGGGAGTATTGTTGTCATTTGTATTCTAGAACACAAAACAGAACATTTAATAAATTAACTGTCAGCCCAGAGTTCTTTACAGTTATTTGCTCAACAAAGCTCATTCTGTAGTTTCTTTCTTTTGAAGATGATTAGCTCAAGTGGAATTTAAATGGATGTAGTAAAAGGCATGCTTCCTTCATAACCATTTCTCTCTTAATACACTGAATATTTCAAAGCCATATTGTATCATTTTTATAAGAATTTAATGTACTAGGCCCCACTCTTCTTCTAAACATACTAGCTGTTCTTGGGGGGGGGGCAGATATGCATTATAACATTGTCCTTGTATAGAGGTATTGTGACAGTGTTTCCTGTCAGAGCTTGCAAATTCCTTACTTGGATATAGCTCACTGTAGAAGCCAAGGAAACCTCATTTCAGGAGACATTTTCCAATAAAAAATTTTGTTCGAATGAAGCCTTTGTGCTTAAAGAGTTGATTCAATTTCCAAAAACATTCAAACTCAGGGTGTGATATAGGCATTAGACAAGATTAGTTCTTACTCTGTGGTTACATTCTGATGCAAATAAACAGCAAAAACTACATTCCTGTGGTTTAATAGTATTCTAGTAGTATTCATAAAGTGTCTACCTGGTCAATTTCTGTATTACATAATATGTCAATTTTCAACTTCCTGTACTGTCTCATTAAATATATTTATAGTTTAATAGTGTTATTATAGTCTTCTCTTTAACACTTTTAGGTACAGATGTTCATATCCTTTGGAGGGTATATGGCATATGATTCAGGTTACCAGCATTTATATACTTATAATTATTCTATAAGTTTAATGGGTCTACTTTGTAGTAAGATAAATTTTAGTCTACAATGTTTTATAAATATCTTCCTTGAAATTCCTTTCTGTACTAAAGAAAGGGCATGGGTTGACATGACCTGTCTTCAGAAGTTTGTGAAGTGATTCATAAACATTTCACAAATAGCACTGGTAACTTCAAGAATTAAAGGAAGCAAAACAAAGAATTCAAGGACAGCTAAAAAGACACAGTGCAAATGTGAAAGAGACACATTCAATGGGATGCTGTTTCTGTTTGCCATAATTAGAAGAAAATGAATATTATATAACTTTTTCTTTTCTTATATCTGCTGAACAAAAAGCAAGGGCTTCAATTTCTGTAGCAACAAGTAATTTTATGGGTCACTAATTCAAGGAAATAAGAGGGAACAAGAAAGCAGCAGTAAAGAAAAATGCCAACTCTAGTTTTCCACTTTATAAAGCCAGATTAAATGTAATAGATGTAAAAGTTGCATAAGTCACTTTCCTGATACACGGCACAGCGTCACTTCCCTAAGGGGTGTGTTTTCATATGCCTTAAAAACTACCATGGTGTTAAATTTTGTTGCAGAAAAGTTTAGACTACAATTGCTTAAACAAGATATTTACAGATAAAACTATAGACTAACCTAAGAGATCAGAACACTTAAATAAAGCTGGAGAAGAGATATTGTTGCAGTCATGAGACAAATTTGGCCGAGTTCAGTAGGAAGCAGAGTTTCTCAGGAGTATGATAATAAGGAATTTTTATTTTGTCAGAAGGCATTTATTCTCATAAAAACAGTTGTCAGGACAGCTGTTAACAGCATTGGCAACACCAATAAAATTAGAATGCACTTCTCCCTAGTGTCTGGATGCTGAGAAATCTGCATACCTGAGTGGAACTCAGAAAACAAATGCAGTAAATGGTGTAGCCCCTTTGGAAAAATATATGGAGAGTTCCTTAGCCAATAAAAAATGGAATTCCAGCAATACCACTCTTCAGCATTTATCCAAAGCACATACAAGCACTAATTCATAGGGACACATGTACCCTTATGTTCATAGCTACATTACTCACAATAGCCAAAGAGTGGAAGTAGCCTAAATGTCCATTGACAGATGACTGGCTAAAGAAGTTATAGAAGATACACTCCATGGAATACTACTCTATAATAAAAAAGTGTGAAGTGGAGATAATTATGATTAGCAAAATATGTAAAGAGACAAAAGACAACTATTAGATGGTTTTGAATATAGAGAATATATAGGAATATAGAGACCTGAAACACATGAACTTGCAAAATAAGAAAAAGAAGAAGCAGGCAGAGGAGGGGGAGAGGAAGAAGGGAAAATAGAAGGAGGATAAGAAGGAGGACAGCAGAAGAAGAAGCAGGAGGAGGAAGAGAAGAAGCAGGAGAAAAAAAGGAGGAGGAGAAGAAGGGTGAGGAGGAGAAGGAAGAGGGGGAGAAGAAACAAACAAATTCCAAGACTTTGGGAGATCCATGATGGTTATCTTTGGAATATAGTAGGGTGGGGTCACAGGACTTTGATAGTGGTAGAATTATACCCTGTAATCGTAAAATATTATAATCAGCTATTAATCACAAATTAAAAGTGACCAAAATGGGAGGTAGGTGGTGGTACACCCTATTGAGCACACACAGTATTCTCTGCAAGAACCTAGATTCTGGCAGAATCTTCACAACCAGTGAAGAAGTTCTGCCTCTCTATTTCTCCTCCCCTCTCACTCTCTGTCCTGTCAAGTAAAAAAAGGATGAAAAACAGCCAGAAATAATTCAATAATTTACTGCTAATTGTCTGTGATAACTAGGCATTGGGCATGAAGAATTAATGAATGGACTGTGTTCTACTGGCTGGTTTATATTGTTTACACACTGCCTATTCCTTGTAAATAGCAGAAGGAAGTTACTAGACTTTAGTAGGATAGAGCTATGACAGAAAGAAGCAAACTTTTGGAAGGTTATAGAACAGGAAGAGAATCCATCACCAGACCCATAAAAACAGACAGCATGACAGAAATCAAAGTAAATCAGGATAAACAAGATGTCCTCATTTTTTTCCTAGTTTACTTACTTACTTACTTTTTTTTTTTTTTTTACCACAGCATTGTTCAGCTTTGGTCTATGGTGGTCCTGGAGAATTTGAATTTGGGAAATTTGTTTCCCCAGGCATGAAAATCTTTTTGCATCACCATTATACTACCTCCCTCAGTTTATTTGATGGTCCAGGGTATTTTTTTAAAATTTGTATTTATTTACTAGATTTTGATAAAACTGATAGAACGTGGGAGGGGAGGGGTAGATAAAGAGGGAGAGAGATAGTGAGACACAAACCTACACACCTGCTTTACTGTCTGAGGTAACCTGCCAGGGGTTCGAACCAGGATCCTTGAGTGAGTCCTTGCAATCAGAACTATGTGAGCTTAAACCAGTGCACTACCACCTGGTCCCACATCAGGAATTGTTTGAAGTAACAAATGTTGGGCCAGGTGGTTGAGCAACTGGTTGAGCACATATTACAATACAATGAGGACCTGACCTAGCCCCCTGTCCCTACTTTCAGGAGAAGGCTTTGCAAGTGGTAAAGCAGTGCTGCAGGTGTCTTCTTGATTCTTTCCCTCTATAGAACACCATTCCCTCTCAATTTCTTGCTGTCTCTATCCTACAAATAAATGAATATTGTAAAAAATGTTTGTGGTACAATTATGTATCTATGTAATTTCCTTATCACAAATTTTCTTCACTGAAAAAAACAATCCAGCCTAATCTCATTCCAGCAGAGGAGGTTAAGTAGGTCAAGAAAACCTGCATCATTTTATCCTGCTTTCACTCTCCTGTTTAGTTTTAATTTTATTTACTTATATATTTTCCCTTTTGTTGACCTTGTTGTTTTATCATTTTTGTGGTTATTTTTATTGTTTTTATTGATGTAGTTGTTGTTGGATAGGACAGAGAGAAATCAAGAGAGGAGGGAAAGGCAAAGAGGAGAAGGGTAGACACCTGCAGACCTGCTTCACTGCTTGTGAGGCAACCTCTCTACAGGTTGGGAGCCCGGGGCTCAAACTGGGATCCTTACACTGACCCTTGTGCTTCTCACCAGGTGAACTTAACCCTCTGCACTACCACATGACATCCTTAGTTTTAATTTTTGATAAGAGTGTTTGAGGTATAATTGCTTTACAGCAAAGGGCATATATTCAAATCATCAGTCTTAATGAATTTGCCATATGCATTCCCACCGATAAACATAAATAACAGTTCCTTGTTGTTAAAGTTTCGGAGGTTCCAGCTGGCCAGGCTAGCTTCGCGGCGGCAGACAGAGACAACCAGAGACACACGGCTGGACTGGGAAGCCGTATATCTTTATTCACGAGTGGGCAAACATGTGCTCTCCTGTCTTTCTCCTCTGGTTACAGAGAGAGA
Organism: Erinaceus europaeus; assembly: GCF_950295315.1. Lineage (NCBI taxonomy): Eukaryota > Metazoa > Chordata > Mammalia > Eulipotyphla > Erinaceidae > Erinaceus > Erinaceus europaeus. The sequence continues at coordinate 117,672,952 of NC_080169.1, read as the reverse complement.
CCTTTAAACTAACCACCACACAGAACTCTCCTGCATCCTTCTCCTCACGCGGCAGCACCAAGAACTCTGGGACTCTGTAGGGGTTCCCTTGGGGCGGGGACAAGCGGGCCCACGAAACTAGCAGGGGCCAAACCAATTTTTCTGGTGGGGGGAGAGCTAGACCAAGCCAATGTAAAGCATACAACAGTTCCTCCCCATCTCCAAAGTTTCTCTTGCTTCTTTTGTTGCTGTGACATTCTCACATGGTAACAGCCTGTCAGACCTTTGGGTGGTGAGACCTCTTCCCAGGCACAAACTTCTGGCTTACCTGCTCTGTTGCACACCAGATGTGGGGGCCCAGAAGGAAAGTTCCAGGGAATTAGGAGTGAGCAGACTGGATCTTTCCCTGTGTAAGTAGCAAGAGACATTACCAGAAATCACCAGGGGAATGTTTCTTGAACAGTCTGTTTATTGAACAGCAAAGTAGGGCTTATAAGGGGTTGTAGGAGGAAGTAAGTTATCCATTCCATATGTGGTTTTGGAGGAGAGGGACAAAGAGAAATAGGGATTTGAGAAAAGGTCAGAGCATCCCTGGTAAATGTTGAACAATGGGTTTAGTTGATCAAAGGAATGAAGGAAGTAGGGTTATCAATAACTAGCAGGCAGAGAGGAGCCTTAAGAGAGGAGACAGATCATGTAGGATTAGAAGGTCCAGAGTGGGTTGAGGAATAAAAAGGATGTTCTTGGTTATAGTTTGACAGAGCAGAACAATGATGTGTGAGCCATGTATGATCAAAGAAGATGGACTTCTATTAACTTCTGAGTAAATGAAACAACTGGTTTCAGAACAATGAAATGGGTTGCATGCAGAATTCTTTCTGAAGCAGGGAGGCTTACAGAGGAGACATGTCCTGGTGGTCGTTTTCTCTCCATGCTCAATCTCAAGTAGAGAGAGACTAATAGGAAAGGTCGTGCCATCAAGACTCCCACTATTCAATGGGAGGATCCAAACCATGCTCAACCATATCCTCACAATTTCCCTACAATAGCATTCAAATTAAAGCCATGAACATATCAAAACATATGCCCTATGAGGTGAACTGTCTTTTGAACCTAAGTAAATATTTTCAAACATATAATAAGACAAAGATCATGTTAAAATCTCAAGTTGTCAGCTATATTCAGAAGGTCCTGTGCTGGACTGAGAACAGGGATCCAAATGGATTTCCAGGGATTTCATTTGAGCAGATGCTTTTTCATATGAATACTTCACAGCTGAAATTCACTTACTTGTCAAACAAAACTTGTAGCAGATTAGAAGTTTACTATACTTGATAACTCCATTATAATTGGAAGTCCTTTCTAGTATGATTTTTTTGTTTTATTTTATTATTTTTAATCATTTTTAAAATAAATAAATGGTTTTTAAATTTTATTTTTTTTAATATTTTTTATTTAAGAAAGGAAACAATAACAAAACTATAGAGTAAGAGGGGTACAATTCCGCACAATTCCCCTAACCTGATCTCCATATCCCATCGCCTCCCCTGATAGCCTTCCCATTCTCTATCTCTCTGGGAGTATGGATCCAGGGTCATTGTGCAGAGGGTGGAAGGTCTGGATTCTGTAATTGCTTCCCCGCTGAACATGGGCACTGATTGGTCGATCCATACTCCCAGTCTGCCTCTCTCTTTCCCTAGTAGAGTGGGGCTCTGAGGAAGTGGAGCTCCAGTACACGTTCATGGGGTCATCTGTCTAGGGAAGTCTGGTCAGCATCTTGCTAGCATCCAGAACCTGGTGGCTTAAAAGATAGTTAACATACAAAGCCAAACAAATTGTTGAACAATCATGGACCTAAAGAGTGGAATAGTGCAGATGAAGTGTTGGGGGTATTCCCTGCATGCTCTTGTGTACTTCTGCTTTCAGGTATATATTTTTCCCCTAGTTTATGGGCATGTGTGAACCTATGCTCTATCTCAGGGGACCTGGACTATATCTAGGTTTAGGGACTTTATTGGGGAGTGGAACACCTGGAACTGAATTAGAGAATACTATGAAAGGAAAGGTCTCACCCAAGTGATGAAGCTGAAGGGTTGTCATTCCACACCTGAAGTCTCTGGACAAAGTCTGAAGTGAAGCATGCTGGGGTGGCACTCATTGCATTGATTAGGTTGCGATCCGCAGATGCAATATTATTTTATTTGAATTGAGAGCCAGATGATTATCTCAATAGATGCAGAGAAAGCCTTTCTAGTATGATTTTAAGGTTGTTTAAACAGTTTAAACTCAATAAAATGTGGAAAGGTAAACAGAAGAACCATGGTTAAAAGCCTTAGGCAGGAGAATCATTAACATAATCATTGCACTATCTTCCCAGCCCGTATAACTCATACAGTTTTCAGGATTAAACGTTTCAGATTTATGCCAAGATGTAAAAAAAAAAAAATCAAAGGAGGAAAAAACAATTTTTGGATTGTTTCTGGATGTCTCTAGAAATCATGGCTGCATCCAGTATTTTCTTTTTCTTAAGTCAATGTCATACAAAAATTCAGTCATTCTTATGAAACTCAACTGAAAGCAGACAGCAAACTTAAGATATTCAGAGAGAACAGAGAGAAAAGCAGTAGGCAGTTTTTGCTTCTTTCACCTTTAACCAGATTATCCAGATCTCACCATGTAGCATCATGAGTCCCCGGAGGGCATCCTAGTCCAAAAAGCTCCTTGAAATTCCATTTAGGATGCTCCTGACCGTTCCTGCAGTATTGCAGGCATCTATTTTTAAAAGCGTCTTCCCATGGAAGAAAGAATCCAATCAGGAGAGTAGAACTAACCACGTGTCTCCATTCTTGGGGACTGCCAGGGTACTGGAGAATGCTCCTCAAATTAGAGTAGTCCTTCTCAGCGGGAAACATGAGAGAAGAAGTCCAGAAAGTCCCAGGGGGAAATCTCTGTGCATATCCCAAGCTCTACAATCATAAAGAACCAAATTGTGGCCCAGAGCAAAATGTAGTCCTTCTCCTTGGGAAACATGGGAGAGGGAATCCAGAAAGTCCAAGGAGAAATCTCCATGCATCTTCCAAGCTCTATGATCACAGTCATAAGAAACCAAAGTTTCCAGTCAGGGAACCAAAGTGTGGCCCAGAGCAAAATGTTCCAGAGACAGAGAAACTGTCTCTTGGTGAAACAATAGAGGCTTTGGAAAACCTCTTCATAAGTAGAAAGGCAGGCCATGGCAGCTTTACTTATCTGGTCTTCTTTGGACTGCTGCATGTGTGTGGATCTGAGATTCAGGTCCCTGTTTCAGGGTGCCAGTCCTGTCATTGAAATAGGTTGGTAGGAGTCTGTAATGTTATACAGTTAAAAAATACCATAAGGAAATTTAGATGTCAGGTTTTTATGCAAAGTACTAAGTTTGAAATGGGACCATATGCACTAGCTGCATCAGAAGTGAAGCTCATTCTAGGAAAAGGAAACTGGCAAAAGGATGGGAGATGGAGATCCCAGTAGAGTACACATCTTACCATAAGCAAGGACCTGGGATCAAGTCCCTGCTCTCCATCTGCAGTGGGGAAGTTTTATAAGTGGTGAAGCAGTGCTTAAGTTATCTGTCTTTCACGCCCCTTTCTATCTCTTCCCTCTCAATATATCTCTGTCTCTGTCAACAAAAGAAAAAAGAGAAGAGAGGAGAGATGAGGAGAAGAGAGAAGGAAGGGATTTGGTGGTGACTCACCTGGTTGAGCATACATGTTACAATGTGCAAGGACACGGGCTTGTGTCCCCAGTCCCCATCTACAGGGAGAAAACTTTGCAAGTGGTTAAGTTGTGTTGCAGATGTCTCTCTATCTCTCTCCCTCTCTATCTCCCTACTCCTCTCTCAATTTCTGACTGTCTCTATCCAATAAATAAAGACAATTGAAAAATTTTTAAAAAAGAGGAAAGGAAAAACAAAACAGGGACAATAGATTCCTTATGCAAGTACTAAACCTCAGTGATAACCCCAATGGCAATAAAAGTAAAATAAAAATAAAACCTAAAGTGGGCAAAATGAACAAATATCAGTCCCAGAAAATGAATCTTAATACCGTAGGTCTAGGTGACTGCACAGAAATCTGGTAAATACATAGAACAATTTGGTGGCATTCAGTTGCCTCCAGAGATTAATGAGATACATTTTCCTAGATAATCACGATTCTTTGATTTACTTGGATGTGTTGTCATTAGTTTGATTGGAAGTTTAACAGATTGCTGTACAGTTGTTGGTCCCTGGGTATAATTTCCCATCTTGCTATGCAATGTTTCTACAAAACACTGTCTCTCCAAATCCCCCTTTTCTTGCTGATTTCCCTCTCTTCCCTCTCAGGTCTTTTGCTTTGCTGCAGAAACCCAAACTAGTCCAAGTTTTACTTTGAGTTTCCTCTTTCCATTCTTATTTCGTAAGTTCTGTCCATGTGTGAGATCATTCCATACTCATTCTTCTTTTTCTGCCTTATCTCACTTAACCTGTTTCCTTCAAGCTTTATCCAGATGAGGTGAAGAAAGTTGACTTTATCCTGTGTAATAATGGAGTAGTATTCCATTGTCTAAGAGTCTGTTGACATACTTGTTTCACATAAGCTCATAAAGTAATCCTCTGTAAAGGCAGGACTTTGCCACCCACCAGTGGTTTGAAGTGAGAGCAGGAAATGACATCACAGTAGCTAATAAGTTGTCTTTATCTCTAAAAATATAAATGACCATCATAAGTCTCCTCCCTTATTCTTGGGCTTTTAAAAAGTTGTCTTCAGAAGAGTAGAGAACCCCCATCTCAATTAAAAATGAGAATTCAGCCTACAAATATAACATAGGGATTATATCTTGTGCTTTATTAAAAGTATCTATTAAAGGGAGTTGGGCAATAGCACAGTGGGTTAAGCAAGCATGGCACGAAGAGCAAGGACCAGCATAAGTATCTGCAGCGGGGGGAGAACTGGGGCCGTAAAACACATCTGCAGGTGTCTGTCTTCCCTTTCTCTCTTGATTTCTCTCTGTCCTATTATATATATAATAGATAACTAAGCCAAATGAAATTTCAAATGAGTAAATAAATATAACCAGACCGTCCTTTGGGAAGTGTGAAAACAGCAGTTATTGGAGGTCCGAGGGAAGGAGAACCAAGAATATAGCCAGTAGTTTTGTTGAGCTGTACACAAACATTAGTGAGAAACTACACCCATGGGGTCTTAGAATTCTGGAAACTAGGCCTCAGCCCAACATGGCGATGCACAACAAGGCAGCACCGCTGCAGTTCCCGGACACCCGGCAGGAGCTGGCAGAGCTCGTGAAGCACAAGCGGGAGCTGGCGGAAGCACTGGCCAAATTGGAGAGACAGGTCTATGCTTTTGAAGGAAGCTATCTGGAAGACACTCAGATGTATGGCAATATTATCCGAGGCTGGGACCGGTATCTGACCAACCAAAAAAACTCCAATAGCAAAAACGATCGAAGGAACCGGAAATTTAAGGAAGCTGAGCGCCTCTTCAGTAAATCCTCAGTTACTTCAGCAGCTGCAGTAAGTGCATTGGCGGGAGTTCAGGACCAGCTCATTGAAAAAAAGAGAGCCAGGAAGTGGGACAGAAAGTGATACTTCTCCAGACTTCCACAATCAGGAAAATGAGGCCAGCCAAGAGGACCCTGAGGATCTGGATGGATCTGTGCAAGGAGTGAAACCTCAGAAGGCTGCTTCTTCTACTTCCTCAGGGAGTCATCACAGCAGCCATAAAAAACGAAAGAATAAAACCGACACAGGATCCATCTGAAGTTAAACAAAAAACCAAGAGCTGATTATTAGAAGACTCCATAGTGCAGAAGCTTCCAGACTATAGAGCTCTGCTTCCCTCCTCTGACCTCACACCACAAAGATAAAACATCCCTCACCTGAATGCGTGGCCATCCACTTCTGCTTTCCCAGACCCAGTGCCTGTGATTGAGTAGTTTGTTTTGAAATGTGGTGACAAACAAGTTATTTCCATAGGACAATATCAGATCATTTACTTTGTGTCATTTTTAGTAACAGAACTGCAGGAAGACCAGGACATGGTTGTAATCCAGCAAGTTGCTAACTGTGCATTTCTCCCTTCTTGAAATGAATGTCTCTCTCCTCACTAATTGGCGGGCACCACCTCCATTTGTGATACCCATTGAGAAATGTTCTCTGGTTTTGTTTTAAGCTGAAAGTGGAGCACAGGTCACATTTCAGAGGGAGGCTGTAAATATTTGACATTTTCTTATTTTGTGTTTCATTATTTTTCTATTGTTGTTTTTACCACCTGTCTTCTTCTTTTGAGATTTTTTTGTAATGCTGTTGTACAACTCAGAACTTCCTGCTGCATATCTGATAATCCATTTTGTGCAGTTGCCAATATTCTTAACTGAAAATAATCTGGTTTATCATAAATAAAATGGGAAATTTGACTTTTTTGCAGGGGGAAGGTAAAGCATGTTTATTTAATAATTACCTATCTTAAATCTTTCTGAGTTGGAAGCAGTTTCATGTTCAGGAAACAGGAAAAGCTGAAAAACAAATTTAAATCAGTACTTTAAAAATAGATATTTTTATTTTTTTGTATAAATAAAGTTTCATAGGCTTTGATGTTTCATGATTTAAAAACTGAGATCGTTTTTTCACCTATTTATTTGTATCATGCCTTGTGGAAATTTATTTTTTCATATTTTCTTTACTGGTATTTGCTTGATTAAGAATTGCTCCGAAAATCACCAAGACATATGAAAAGGCTCAAAATTGCATCCAAAGTTGACATGTATAGAGTTCTGAACTGGAATGAAGGAGAGGGCCAGTGAGAGCTTGCGTGGGCCAGCAGAGCCCCTCGCCGTATAGCAGGTTGACTGGCTAAGGAACTTGCTGAGCAAAGCGAACCAGCCTCTAGAGCAGAAGTGATCTATCCTGGCTCCATAATGGAATCACCTTGGAAGCTTAAAAAATGCTGATGCCTGGCCTCACGCCTCAGAGATTGCTAGGAGTCTAGTCTAGTTACTGGGATTTGCTTTCAAAGACTTCTTGGGATTCTGAAAAGTAGTCAAAGTGGAGCCACTGGCATTAGAAGACTAGGTAGTTTGATTTAAATCCTGTGTTCTGAATCAGTCTAAGGGATAAGATTTGGGGCCTCACCTTTCCTTTGACTTCATTTAATCATTGCCCTTTACTTATGCAGGTATCTTTATTAGTGAAAATATGTTCCACGTGTGATAATATTGGTAGAAATGAATATGGATAATGTCTGTTATCAAAACAAGTCTGCCTTGTCAGATGTGTGAAAGTTTTCACTCTTGTTCTGTAATAAACATCACCCCCCCCCAAAAAAAAAAGAATTCTGGAAACTAATATTAAATTCCTAATGATAAAAAAAGACATCAAAGTTAAATTTTATACATTTCTTACATTTGAAATAAATGTCATTTTACTTTAAGATTTCCTTTTTAAAATTATATTTATAAAATGGAAATATTGACAAGACTATAGAATAAGAGGTGTACATTTCCACACAATGCCCTCCCCAGAACTCCATACCCCATTCCCTCCCTTGATAGCTTCCTTATTCTTTATCCTCTGTGAGTATAGACACAGTGTCATTATGGGGTGCAGAAGGTGGAGTGTCTGGCTTCTTTAACTGCTTCTCTGCTGAACATGGGCATTCACAGGTTGATACATACTCCCAGCCTGTCTCTCTCTCTTTCCCTAGAGGGGCAGAGGTGGGGAGGCGGGATTCCAGGACATATGGTGGGGTAGTCTGACCAGGGATAAGACTTCCTTTTGAGCAAAATCACCCTTCAGTCTTAAAAGGAACCCTGTTTCTGCTACTTAGAATCATTTGAAACCAAAGAAAGACCCAACACTGGCCGCCAGCTATAGACCAATTTCTCTCCTCTCTGTATGTTACAAACTCCTTGAGAGGCTGCTTCTATCACGTATTTCTCATCTTATAGAGAAATTCCTATCACCCGCCCAAGCTGGTTTCCGCCCAGGAAGATCTACCTGCGAACAAGCCCTGGCCCTCTCAACTTACATTGAAAATGGATTCCAGAAGAATTTAAAGACGGGTGCTGTCTTTGTTGATCTCACAGCAGCCTATGACACGGTCTGGCACCATGGTCTCCTAGTCAAGATCTCAAGATGCCTGCCTCCATGCGTGGCCAACACTATATCGTTTCTTCTCCAAAATAGAAGATTCCAGGTGCATCTGGGTGACAAGTCTAGCGGATGGAGACTTGTCTCCAGTGGTCTCCCCCAGGGCTCTGTTCTGGCTCCTACGCTATTTAATATTTACATCAATGACCTCCCAGAAACTTCCTCAAGGAAGTTCATCTACGCCGATGACATCTGCTGTGCAACTCAGGCATCCAAGTTCGACATCCTCGAGGAAACACTCACGAAAGACATGTCTCTGATATCTGATTACTGTAAAAAATGGCGACTAATCCCTAGCACTGCAAAAATGGTATCATCTGTTTTCCATCTACACCACGCCTCGGCCTCGCGTGAGCTTAATGTGCAGCTTGGCGATACGAGAATCCGGCATGAAGCCCAGCCAGTCTATCTTGGCGTTACTCTCGATCGCACTCTGTCATTTCACAAACATCTCATAAAAACTGTAGCAAAGGTGGGCGCGAGGAATCACATCATTGCAAGACTGGCCAGCTCCTCATGGGGAGCAAGCGCTTCCACACTACGATCATCATCTCTGGCATTATGCTATTCCACTGCAGAATACTGTGCCCCAGTATGGTTCCTTAGCCCCCATGTCCACTTGTTCGATTCCAAATTATATTCCTCCATGAGGATAATTTCTGGAACCATCCGTTCCACCCCGGTTCCATGGCTGCCAGTTCTTAGCAACATCGCCCCGCCAGATATTCGTCGGGATGCGGCATCATCTAAGTTCATTTCCCACGTCTACGCTCGGCCAGACCTGCCAATATACGCGGATATCTTCACCCACCCTGTCCAACGCTTGACGTCTCGTCACCCAATCTGGTCCCCTATGCCTACACTGAACTTCTCTGTTCCAGTCTCTTGGAAACAGAGTTGGCAGTCAGCTGAGGTCAAGAACAAACACCTCATCACAGACCCCTGCAAGCGTCAACCTGGCTTTGACCTAGCACGTTATGATTGGGCCCTCCTCAATCGCTATCGAACAGGCCATGGCCGGTGCGCCGCTATGTTCCATCGCTGGGGAGTCAGAGATGACCCGAACTGCCCCTGTGGCTACAGACAGACTATGACCCACATAGTCAACGACTGCCACCTCTCCAGATTCAAAGGAGGTCTCGAAACTTTACATCAGGCTCAACCTGACGCTATTGACTGGCTACGGAAGAAGGGCAAGTGCTAGAAGAAGAAGAAGAATCATTTGAAACCCAATTTGCTTAGCTGATGCATTATCTTATTATAAATTTGCAAATATGAACTTATTTTTATGTGAGAATGTGTAATACAGAACAATGCACTACTCAACTTTGTCATGTCTCTGTGCCAAGGACTGAACTCAATCTCCCAGACATACTAACTACTAATCCTTTGTCTAACTTACTGAGCTATCTATCTCCCTCAACTGATGATGCATTGCCTACTTTACTTTTTTTAATATTTGTTTTTCATGAGAGGGAGACAAGAGCACTGCTCAGCTCTAGCACATTGGTAGTGGCAGCAACTGGATCTCGGGCATAGAGTCTCTCATTCACTACCTCTAGAGCATCAAAGCTACCTCCAGTGAGTGCAGTGGGGACTAGGGTCAAAGATGACTTGCATGCATGGAAGAGCAAAACAGTTTCCAGTTGAGCTGACTGTGCTTATCTGAATACATCATTTAAAATATTTAAACTTCCATTAACATCTCCTGACAATACTAACAAAGACAATCAAATAAAAAGGAGAGAAAAAAAAAAGCCACACAAAACGTAAATCTATTGAAATCAGGGAACAGATATTTTGCTGAAAATAATTAAGGAATGAATATTTGCTTTATTTGACAAAGAACTGTTCATGAATGGCTGGTTCCAACTAAAGAATTCCCCCGTGAAGCAATGTTAGAGAAAAAGAGAGGGGCTGGAGGGTTACACAGCTGGTTGAGCGCACATGTTACAATGTGCCAGGGCCCAGGTTCCAGTGTCTGGTTCCCACCTGCAGGGGGGAAAGCCTTTGCAAGTGGTGAAACAGTGCTGCAGGTGTCTCTCTGTTGTTCTTTCTCTCTATATTCCCTATTCTCTTGACTTCTGGATGTCTCTATCCAATAAATAAACAACATATTTTTTAAAAGAGAGAGAAAAGACAAAAATCAGTGTTTCAAAGATGAACACAACTATACACTTGAGCACACATCAGTAAAAACCGGGATATGAGTCTTCAACGGTTTGCTCATTCTATTGCATTCAATGAATCCAAATGAAACCTCTGTTTTCAAGGTCCCATTGGGATTCATAGAAAGTTAAAAAAAAAAAAAAGACAGTCCGTGTCTTCAAGAAACTTACCATTAATTTGTATATGGCATACTGGCTTTAAAATTATTCATTTAAGAAATACCACAAGAAAATGAGCAAGTATATTTGCTTTATAGTATTCTTTTACATTTAAAACCTTCCGTTGTAATTTACCATAACTGCAGCTGATCTACACTGAATTTATCTAACTGAAGTGAAATTTACTTTATTCAAGAAAGTGAGTGAAAAGGAAGTGAAAGTTTTCTTTGAAAAAAGAAATCTCTTCATCTCCCAGCATAAAACCAAAGTAGTTCTTAAGCTATTGAGTCCTTAGTATATATATCATTAGCATGCAGTCTTTTTGTCTGCTCATATGTAGAAAGTTGGGAAAATGTATTCCAGTAGATTTTACTTTTTGTCACTCTTATAATTTGAACTGGCTATGTCACAGACAGAGATCCACTCTAGTCCAGTATGTGAAGATAAGAACATGATATTTTAATTATAACAAGCATCCAAGATATAGCAGTTAAGAGTCAGATTAGCTAAAGGAAATTACCCTATTTCACTTAAGACACTATCTGCACTGTCAGTGTGCACTACCCAAGTGATGACAGGATTTTAGCGGATAATACTCAGTCTTCTCAAACACTTAACAGGTTGTACAGCAATCTTATTCCTCACTAGAATCTTTACATTTTGCACTCTGGTACTCTTTCTAAACAGTGTGTCAAGAGCTCATTTACCAAGTACATTTTTTTTATTGGGGAATTAATGTTTTACATTCAACAATAAATACAATAGTTTGTACATGCATAACATTCCCCAGTTTCCCATATAACAATACAACTCCCACTAGGTCCTCTGAATCCTTCTTGGACCTGTATTCTCCCCACCCATCCACCCCAGAGTCTTTTACTTTGGTGTGATACGCCAATTCCATTTCAGGTTCTACTTCTGTTTTCTTTTCTGATCTTGTTTTTCAACTTCTGCCTGAGAGTGAGATCATCCCATATTCATCCTTCTGTTTCTGACTACCAAGTGCATTCTATTGTGGATATTGAAGCATTTTGGAATGCAAAGTGATGACTCTTGTTTCAAAATAGGTGGAGTTTATTGAGAGGAAAGGTAACTTAGCAGAGCACATTCTACTTGTCAGAAATCTGTATAAAACTCCAGAATATGCTCTTATTCATTAATAGCATTTAAAACACAGCTTTGCCAAGATGGAGAAAAACAAATACATAAGTGCTACTTAAGGAAACTATACACTGCGAGGTGCATTTATCCAGAATCCGTATGATTTTTCTCTCATGCCTATGACATTGGTCATTAATCTTTGCAAGCAGCCAGATGGAAACCTTAGGTGTCATCCATGCATAGTTTTACATTCACAGACTCTGAGAATCACATTTTAAAGTTCAACATACTAAATCACTGAGCAACTTACCGCTCTGAACGAAGTTTGCTTTGATCCATACCTGTCAAACTACCAGTTATCAGAGATCTTTACCCAGTGACTTTTAGCAGTGTCAGTGATTTTTCAAAGCCAGAAAGCCTCTGAACATACTCTGATTTCAGTCACAAATACCTGGAAGTGCATTCAATGTGCACAGAAATGACGTCTTAAGTGTAATCAGAATTTTCATAAATCAAGATGCAAATTATTCCATGAGGATCAATATTGCTTCTGAATTTAGGTGTTCAGCAGGAGCTGGTTAGTATCCATTAGGACAATCTCAAAGAATTATGTCAATTTCACACAGCTAAATACTGCCAAATCTATCCCACTTTAGGCTAGAGGAACAGTCAACTGTAGAAGACTTTTCTTAAATAGCATATGTAGTTTAAAAATGCCCAGAATATTACCAAAAAATCAACTGAAGATATTCAAAAGACTTATGTGTAAATCTGATTTAAACTCTTTTTGCTAGCCGAGTGAGCTTGAGCTAGGCCCATGCTCCCACAATATTCATCTACAAAATAAGAGGGCTTGCTCTACATAATATGCCAAATTCCTATAAAGTTCAAATGAAAGTATGCATATGAATGTGACATTCAAGCTTTAAATGTTATGCAAGAGATTATCATACCACTGAGCTTTTGCTACTTCACCTTTCAAGTGTCACCTTCCGAGAGCACTTCAGAAGAGATTTTATACTTCACACACCAACTAGGAAGTCTGACTCACTGCCATAAGCTTTGCTCCATTGCTTGCTTGTCTTGCTTTAAAATGCTGCTAGAAGCTGATATTCCCAAACAAGGAAGCTCTAGTGGGAAATCCTACACCATGTCCTCACTCTTCAGTGTCTCACATCACTAATGCAAAGCAGTTGTATCAGCAGCCTCCTGGAGGTAGGAAGAAGCAACTTAACAGAGAGAAGGAGATGACTTTTTAAATTACACTGGATATGGGGGTCGGGCGGTAGCGCACCGGGTTAAGCACATGTGGCACAAAGCGCAAGGCTCCCCACCTGCAAGGGAGTCCCTTCACAGGCGGTGAAGCAGGTCTGCAGGTGTCTATCTTTCTCTCCCCCTCTCTGTCTTCCCCTCCTCTCTCCATTTCTCTCTGTCTTATCTAACAACGAATGACATCAACAACAACAATAATAATCACAATAAGGATACAACAACAAGGGCAACAAAAGGGAGGAAACGGCATCCAGGAACAGTGGATTCATGGTGCAGGCACTGAGTCCCAGGAATAACCCTGGAGGCAAAATAAATAAATAAATAAACAAATAAATTACACTGGAGATTCCAAGGGTAGGTAGCTCAGCAACTGGAATGCACAATCAACCATGAACTCAAGTCTACAGAACTACAGGGTTGAACCATCCAATGTCAGAGGAGACAACTAATGACAGAGCAGAACAATAGTGTCTTTCCCTCCTCCCCTTTCTCTCTCTCCTCTTCTTTCTTATTCTCTCTCTTCCTCTCAAAAATATTCTGGGTCTCTCCGATCTTACATAGAGAAAGATCACATTGGAAACCGTAGAGACTTGGTAATTTCTCAGAAAATATTGTTGCTATACTATCATATTCCCACTTAACTGAATTCTTCTTCTACTTAACCAACCTAGAGTTGTGCAGAGTGAGACCTGCCACTGTCCCTTAGGCTCAGAAGTGTTGGAGTTTATGAGTGGTGTAAAAAAGCAACACAAAAAAAGGTCATTGTTAAGAATTTGCAGAACTCATATAAAAAATCAAGCAGTTTTATGCTCATATAACAGTGAACTCTTTATGGGTAAAAATCACACATTCATCTTTATCTGTAGCATCAAGAATGATGCCTGGTGCACTGTGTTTAAGGAATGATTGATGAGTGAGTGAGTGGAAGAATGATAAATTGTGTGTCATGACTCATAACTTTGCATAAATATCATGTTCTATTACCTATCCCAAATCTCTCTACCTGAATTTTTGTAAACTTGAGGCTATACTTGTAAAGCATAGACAATTAGAATATGCACTGACATATATACATGCGTTTAGAACATGCAATTTGATTTTCCTTATTACAATCATTAGTTAAAATTAATTTTCCTTATGTTAAATAACGTAACTACACAGACATTTTATGAGTGGTCAACTAGTTTGCCTCTACACATATGCTCTTTGTTTTTAACTTCTCATTCTTTTTATATAGTATATTGAATGTTAGCTATGTGTTTCTTATGATGAGCTCGTAGAGAGGGAGTGTATACTCATGGAAATTGCTCTAGAGCTACTGATTGAGTAAGCTTAAGGTGAAGACCATAGAATTTCTAAATAATACAGTGCTGCTGGTCTGGAAGACACAAATTTATTTATTTTAATTTTATGTATTTATTAATTCATAGAGACTAAGAGAGGGGAAGGAAAGATAGAGAAGGAGAGAAACACCTGCAACTCTACTTCACTGCTCATGCAGTTCTCCCCTTGCATGTGTGGACCAGGGGCTTTGAACCTGGCTCCTTTATATGTGCGTAACCATCTGCACCACCACTTGCTCTACTCTCGTCCATTTTATTTTATTTTATTTCTAGTGGTTTCCAGTAATGAAATGAAGGCCTCTGTCAGGCCAGATATATATTTGATCCATACTCCCAAAGGGGTAAAAATTAGGGAAACTTTCAATGGAAGGGAGGATAGACAGAAAGATAGAGAGAAGATAGATAGGGAAAGGTAGAGACAAGAGGGAGAGACATCAAAGCACTGCTCAACCATTCATGATGCTCCCACTTGGTGCTGGGACTGAACCCAGGGTCTGTGCGGAGTAAGGCATGAACTCTACCTGACAAGCTATCTCAGCCAAAGATGCCACAGTTTTGGAAGAATGCTTCATGCATGTCCTCTTCAAGCAAGGGATTATGACCCTCAGTAAAAACATACTTTATAATTCTGCTTACAGTATCCTTTACTCCTAGTGCCTTTTGGATCAAAATAGTACATGTGATTGAGGCCAAAATTATAAAGCAGACATTTATATTTTAAGTGAAAATTTGGATATAATGAATGCTCTTGGCCTGGGAAAATTGTGAGTGGCATTTATTTGCTCCCTCTTTCCCTCTCTTCAAATTGGTCCATCATTCTATTTCTACATGCAGCATCAAGATAATTGTTTTTTTATTCTAATAGTGAGTTAATAGTTATTTACATGATTTTAGTATAAGAGGAGTACAATTCCATACAATTTCCACCACTACAGTTTCATATCCCTCCTTTCCATTGAAAGTTTCCCTATTCTTTACCCCTTTGAGAATATGGATCAAAGATCTTTGTGAGGTGTAAAAGATGTAAGCTCTGGCTTCTGTAATTGCTTCTCTGCTGGACATGGGCCTAACAAATGTATCTATACCCCCAGATTGTTTCTATCATTCCTTAGTGGGGTAGGGCTCTGGAGAGATGGGATTCTAGGACATTGGTGAGGTCATCAGACCAAGGATGTCAGGTTGGCATCATGGAAGCATCTGCAACTTGGTGGCTAAAAACCATTAAGATATAAAAGCAGAACAATTTGTTTAATAATTAGGAACCTTCTCCAGTTCTGTGAGGAGTCACTTTGTTTGGGTGATCATTCTTTTTGCTTTGCAGATGCTTTTAAACTTGATGTAGTCCCATAGGTTTATTTTTGTTTTAATCTTCCTTGCAACTGGTTCTGTATCCTCAAAGATGCCTTTGAGATTTATATGGAAAAGAGTTCCACAAATATTTTTTTCTAAGTATTTTATAATATTTGATAGTTCTTAGTCTAATATCTAGGTTCTTGATACATTTGGAGCTTACTTTTGTTTCTGGTAAGATCGAGTGGTTCAGTTTCATTCTTCTGCAAGTTTCAACCCATTTTCCCAGTTCCATTTATTGAAGAGACATGCCTTTCTCCACTTATTAGTTTGCACCCCTTTATCAAAATTTAGATGTCCATTGTTTCACTTCTTTAGTTAAATTTATTCCTAGTTATTTCATTGACTTTACTGTAAGAGTGAATGGGAATGATTTCTGCATATCTTCTCTTTCAGACTTAGTGTTGGTCTAAAGGAATTCTACTGAGTTTTGTATATTAATTTTGTAGCCTGACTGTTTACTATATTGCCTAAATATCTCCAGAAGCTTTCTGCTGTATTCTTCAGTTTTTTTCTATGTATACTATCAAGCCCTCTGCCAACAGTGAAATCTGTATTCCTTTGATTACTTTCTCTTGCCTAATTGCTATGGTGAGAACATCCAATATAGTGTTAAAGCACAATGGTGATAATAGACATCCCTGTCTAGTCACCAATCTGAGGGAGAATGTTTAGTTTCTTCCCAATGAGTATATTGGCTGTAGGTTTACTGTATATTGACTCCACTATCCTGAGGAATGTTCTATCTATTCCCATTTTTTTTGTAGTGTTTTGATCATGAATGGATATTGGATTCTGTCAAAGGACTTCTTTCCATCTATTGAGATAATCATGTGCTTTTTGGTTTTACTTTTACTGATGTGTTGAATACCATTGATTGATTTATATGTTGAACTATCCTTGCATTCCTGCAATAAATCCCACTTGGTTGTGATGAACAATCTTTTTAATATATCCAATTGCTCAGGATTTTGTTCAGTATTTTAGCATGTATGTACATCAGATATATTGGTCTATAGTTTTTTGTTTGTTTTCTTTTTAGAGTTTCTCTATCTGATTTGAGTATCAGGCTGATGTTAGCTTCATAGGAGGTGGAAGGAAATATTTCTCTGTCTTCCACCTTTTGGAAGAGCTTCAAAACTACAGGTATTAACTGTTTCCTGAAGGCTGTAGAGTTCAAAATCATCTGGTCCTGGATTTTTATTGTTGGGGAGGTTCTTAATAACTGTTTCAATTTCTCTGTCTGTGACTGGTCAATTTAGGTTGTGTAGTTCTTCCTGGTTCAGGTTTGGAAGGTTATGTTTCTAGGAATTGACCCCTTTCTTCCAGGTTCTCTTCCTTGGTGGCATATAGTTGTTCATAGAAGCTTCTGGATTCCTGTGGTGTCTGTTGTGATATCTCCCCTATCCTTTATAATGCTATTTGAGTCTTCTCGCCCCTGCCCCATCCCTTTATTTTTGGTGACTCTGGCAAAGGGTTTGTCAGATTTATATAATTTTTTGAACAACCAACATTTAGCTTCATTGACCTTTTGTATGGTTCTCTTATTTTCAATGTTATTTTTTTGGCCTTAATTTTAATTATTTCAGCACTTCTAGTTGCTTAGGGTTCCTTTGTTCCTCTTCCTGTAAGTCTTAGGCTGTTTACCTGAGTTTTTTCTTGTTCCCTGAAGTATGTTAGTATGGCTATGAATTTCCCTCTAAGTACCACTTTAACAGTTCCCCATATATTGTGATAATTAAGCTTATGTCTTCATTTTCATTTGATTCTAATAACATTTAAATTTCTTCCTTGAGTTCCTCTTTGACCCAGTGGTTGACAAGCAGTGTGTTGTGCTTCTCAGCATGTATTGAGAATTTATATTTGAGCTACAGTTTTCTACTATGGCTCCTCTGTTTCTTTTTCCCTCAGTTTCTTTCCTATTGGCCTGGAAATCCAGCTCCCATCCAGAACTCCAGGTCCAAATTGGCCTTTTTGTGGAGACTCTACCAGGTACAGCATTCATAGTGCTATTTTATATCTGCCCTTGCCCCATAGTTTTTTTTGTTGTTGTTGTTGTTGTTGTTAACTTCTTTATTTAGGGATTAATTGTTTACATTTGACATTAAAATACAATAGTTTGTATATGCATATCATTTCTACATAAAAATTCAACCCTACCAGGTCTTCTTCTGCCTTCATATTCCAGTACCTGAACCTCCCCCAACCTCCTACCCCAGAATTTTACTTTGATGCAATACACAAACTCCAGTCCAAGTTCTGGTTAGTTCTTTTTATTTTCCTTCTGATCTTGTTTTTCAACTTCTGCCTATGAGTAAAACCATCCCTATATTCATCCTTTTGATTCTGACTTATCTCAGTTAACATGATTCCTTCAATATTCACCTAAGATGGGTTGAAATAGGTGAATTCACCATTTTTAATAGATAGGTAGTATTCCATTGTGTATATATCACAACTTAACTCAGCTACAAATCTGTAGCTGAGCACCTGGGTTGCTTCCAGGTTTGGGCTATTACAAAGTGTGCTGCTATTAACATAAGTATACACAGATCTGTTTGGGTGGATGTGTTTGATTCCTTAGGCTATATCCCCAGCAGAGGAATTGCAGGGTCATAGGGCAGATCCATTTCCAGCCTTCTGGAGAACTCTCCAGACTGTTCTCCACAGTGTGTGGACCAATTGACATTCCCACCAGCAGTGCATCAGGGTTCCTTTGTCCCCACAACCTCTCCAGTATTTGTTGCTGCTACCTTTCCTGATGTATGACATTTTCACAGGAGTGAAGTAGTACCTAGACAACTATTTAGTCTTGCTTTCCCTCCAGTTCTTTTTTATTCTCTCTGTTCAATCATTGTCAATTATAACCATTTAGTTTTAAACTTAGATGTTCATTTAAAGAAGTTCTGTATGCTCATTTTACAAACCTACAATGTCATATTATACAATTGTTACCTGCAGGAGATTTGATGTTAGGCAAGTGTGTATTTATACAGACTAGAAAATTTTATTTTTTTAATGTGTGAAATGGTGTTTGTTCATGTACAGGATGCCCTGTTTCTAAGTATGACATGTTAATCTTTTCTTTAATTAGGCATCATTGGATTTGAGAAATTATTTGTGAGCATTTCTGGCTCCAGGGAATTCATTAGTGTGTGTGTCCAGTCTCTCTCTCTCTCTCTCTCTCTCTTTCTCTCTCTCTGTCTCTGTTTCTCTCTTTCTCTTTTTACTGAGGCATTTTGACCCACAAGTGTTAATTACTGTTGACATAAGGATGCAATTCTATATATCTGCAGCAAAGCTATTATCCTCCACCTCCATAGGGCACTGGTTTTGAAAATTCCCTTTAATATTTCTTGACCCTCCTCCTCTGAGTTTACAAGTTTGCTACAGTTTATTGAAGTTTCATCCTATATTTTCCTTTTCTTTATATATTAGGTTCCACCTTAGAGTGAGATATTCTGTTTTTTATCCTTCTGTTTTTTTTTTAATTGGATTCCTTCCTAGTCCTCTTATGTTCTATCAGAAGAAAAGATTTAATCTTTTGCTATACCTTAGTAGTATTCCAGTGTGTCTATATACCACAGCTTCCATATCTACTCTTTTAGTAATAGACACTCTTCAAGTTCAGAAAGTAAATCACAGGACAGAACATTTCCTTTGGGTTCAATCCCCAAATACTATGAGAACAATTTAGGCAGAGCCAGGTAGCTTCATGAATTGGCAAGTGAATAAATAAATGATAATTATGTCAAACTGGGATGGCAGCTCAGTGCTGGTCCCCTCGTTTCACAAATTAAATAAATCTAATTGAATGAGTGATTGTTGGTTAGAATCATTATATGCTCTTCTACTAGCAGCATGAAATAATTTAAAGTCTAGGATCATGTCAAATAAAGTCCATGTCTGAGATTCTTTGGTTTCCTAGATGAAGTAGATGCAGAGAGCAAAAGCAGGATGTTGACCATCAGTACTTAAACAATCAAATAAAATATCTAGGAATAAGCCTAAGCAAAGAAGTGAAAGTCTTGTATACTGAAAACTACTGATCTTTATTCAAGCAAATATTAAATGACACAAAGAAGTGGAAAGATATTCCATGCTCATGGATTGGAAGAATTAATGTCATCAAAATGAATACCCTGCCCAGAGCTATATACAAATTTAAAACAATATCCATCAGAGTCCCACCAATTTTGTTTAAAAGAATAGAACAAAAATTACAGCCATTTATCTGGAACCAGAAAGCACCTAGACTTGCCAAAACAATCTTGAGAAAAAAAATAGAAATGGAGGCATCACACTCACAGGTCTCAAATTATATTATCAATACATTGTAATCAAAACAGCCTGGTACTGGAACAAAAATAGATACACAAACAAGTGGAACAAAATTAAAAGCTCAGAACTAAGCCCCCACACCTATGGACATCTAATTTTTGATAAGGGGGCCCAAACTATTAAATGAAGAAAGGAGGGTGTCTTCAATAAATGTTTCTCAGAAAACTGTGTTGAAACTTACAGAAGAATAAAAATGAACCACTTTATTTCACCAGAAAAAGAAGGATCAAGTACCTGACTATTAGACCAGAAACTATCAAATAATTAGAGAAAAATATAAGTGGAACACTTTCCCATCTAAATCTCAAAGGCATCATTCGGGACACAGACTCAGTTGTAGGGAAGACTAAAACAAAAATAAATCAATGGGAATACATCAAATTGAAAAGCATCTGCACACCAGAAAGGAACTATCACTGAATCAAAGAGATTCCTCACAGAATTGCAGATCTTTATATGCCATATATCATGAAAGACTAATGACCACAGTATATAAAAACTCACCAAACTTAGCAACAACAACAAAAAAAAACAAAAAAAAATTCAAAAAGTGGCAGATCATATGACCAGAATATTCATTATAAAGGAGATACAAAAGTTCAACAGACATATGAAAATTGTTCCAAGTCACTAAGAGACAACAGTGAGATACCACCTCACCTCTGTGAGAATATCATCCATAAGAAATAACAGCAACAACAGATGTTGGAGAGATTGTGGGAACAAAGGAACCCTTCTGCACTGCTGGTGGGAATGTAAATGGTGCAACCCCTCCTGGATAGCAGTCTTGAGATTTATTCTCCTAGGGATGTAGCCTAAGAACTCAGTCAAACCTATCCTAAAAGATATGTGTACACCCATGTTCATAGCAGCATAATTCATAATAGCCAAAACCTGGATTCAATCCAGGAGTCCAACAACAGATGAGTGGCTGAGAAAGGTGTGGTATATATACACAATAGAATACTACTCAGCTATTAAGAAAAAAGAATTCACTACCTTTGACCCATCTTGGATGGAGATCAAAGGAATGATATTAAGTGAGATAAGTCTAAAAGGGAGAAAGAAGACTATGGGGTGATCCTATGTATAAACAGAAGCTGAGAAAGAAGAACAGAAAGGGAAATGCAAAGCAGAATATGAATGAGTTTGAAGTATTGTACCAAAGTAAAAAAAAAAAAAACTATGGGGGAGGAGGGTGGAAGGTAGATTTTCAGCTCCACTTTAGGGGCATAGGGGTGTGGAAACCAACCTTTAATACAAAGACTTCAGTTCCTTCAATCTAAGCAATTAAGGTTTCAAAATAGTAAATTCATTGAGTTTTAACACTGGGCTTAAATTGTTAATGCACTTATAATAATAACTTCTTTCATTTTGAAATATTAACTCACCTATAATCATTATGTAATGGACTTGCCTATCTTTTATTACTTTATTTAATTTAAAGTCTATTGTGTCAGAGATGAGAATGGTTGTTCCTGCCTTTTTTTTTTGTGATCCATTGGCCTGTATGATAGTTTTCCATCCCTTCACTTTAAGTATTTTGTTGTCTTGTTGGGTCAGGTGGGATTCTTGCAAGCAGCATATGGTTGGGTTATGTTTTCTCATCCACCCTCTCTGTACCTTTTAATAGGTGAATTTAATCCACTGACATTTATGGATATTATGGACTGAATGTATTGTAATGCCATTATTCAACAGTTCTTTATTTTCTCTGATATATGGCAAGTATTAGAGTGATGTTCTTGTTTATGAGAGGTCTTTTAGTACTTCTTTCAGGACAAGCTTGGTGATAGTTGCCTCCTTTATTGTCTGACTGAGAAGGTTTTGATCCCTCCATCTAGTTTGAATGAACGTCTAGCAGGATATAGTATCCTTGGTTAAAACCCTTTTTCATTCAGAGCTCATAGATATCTTGCCATTCTCTTATGGCTTTTATAGTTTGAATGGAGAAGTCTGCTTATAGTCTTATGGATTTTCCCATGTATGTGAATTTTTGTTTTTCTCTTGCAGCCTTTAGGATCCTTTCTTTATCATTACTTCTTTTTTTAAGACTTATTTTCTTTTTCTTTTTTTTAATTTATTTATTCACTTTTGTTGCCTTTGTTGTTTTATTGTTGTAGTTATTATTGATGCTGTTGTTGGATAGGACAGAGAGAAATGGAGAGAGAAGGGGAAGACAGAGAGGGGGAGAGAAAGACACCTGCAGACCTGCTTCACCACTTGTGAAGCGACTCTCCTACAGGTGGGGAGCTGAGGGCTCGAACCAAACTCCTTACACCAGTCCTTGCCCTTTGCACCACATGCACTTAACCTGCTGAGCTTAACCACCCGACTCTGTATCCTTATTTCTTTTAATTGTCACTATGATGTGTCTTGGTGTCTTCAGGTCTGGGTTGATTCTGTTTGGGAATCTCTGAGCCTCTTGAATCTTAATGTCCTTTATGTTGTTCAGGTCTGGGAAGTTTTCTTTTATTATTTCCTTTAGAATGTTTACTTCCTCTTCCTCTCTTCCTCTGGCAGGCCAATTATAGGAATGTTACTTCTTAGTTGGGCAGTGGTGCAGCGGGTTAAGTGCAGGTGGCACAAAGCACAAGGACCGGCATAAGGAATGTTACTTCTTTTGATATCATCCCATATATTTATGTTGTTGTTTTCAGTGTCTCTCAATCTCTTTTTGAAAATCTCATTCTTAGTTTTCTCTAGATCATCCTCTGTCTGGCTAATTCTGTTTTCTGCTTCTGTTAGCCTGCTTTCCCTTCCCTCAGCTTCTTTCTTCAGTTCAGTTATAGTATTAGCTTGTTCTGCTGATTGGCCTTTTAGTTCAGCTATTTCAGTTTTCAGTTTTAATTACCTCGAGGTAGCTATTACTTTCCTTGAGGGTCTCATCTGTTGTTTCCCTAATTCTGATAGCCCTTTCCTCCATAGTTGTCTTCATTTCTGTGATTATTAGGTTTACTATTGCTTGCATACTTTTCTTATCTATGGTTACTTCTGACTGATTTTGAGTTTCTTCTGGGTTCCTGTTTTGATTCATTGTAGTGGCAGTTTTATTTGCTCTTAATTTAACCATGTTTTTTATTGATGTGTTTTTTATTTTTCTTTTCTGTTCTTCTTCAGTTGTGGTGTTTTGAGTACAAGCTATGCTATACTAAATATCTTTATGACAAATGCAGTCATTAACCTCAGAAATTATAACAATAGTAACTGAAGTAAGGATTGATACAGTTTAATGAATACCAGCTGACCAAACAAAGCCTCCAGTCCAAGAAAATCCAAATGAAGAAGAAAGAGAAAAGAAAAAACAGAAATCAAGAATAGACAATTATGCAAATATATTTTCCACTGTAAATTCTAGGGGTAGCAAGAGGAGAAAGGGAAGTAGAGAAGAGACACACACACAAAGTCCACTCTGAGTCAGATTTCTTTCCCAAAATAATTTACAGATGAGTATCAGTGAATTCAGAAAGCAGAAGAAGGAGGAAGGAAGAAAAAAAGACAAGAATGAGAAGCAAAAAAAGAGCAGTGAAAGAAAAGAGATTTGTTGTTGTTCTTGTTGTTGTTGTTCTTGTTTTAATAGCTAGGAGGAGGGATAAAGAGGATAATGGATAGCAGAGGTAGAGTGAAACAAGTTCCTCTCACAGTGGAGGACACCTAGTCACCTAGCAATGGAAAAAACAGTAACAGTTAATTTTGGTCAACCTGAAGAAGGGGGGGAGGGACACACGTATATATAATAGTAATAATAAAATAGAATAGAGTAAAAAAGCCTACCAGTCAATCTGCAACTGGGTCAGCTTCATATTGGCTTAGGCAGCCTGAGGAATGACAGCCAATTGTTTAAAAATAAATAAATAAATAAACAACAACAACAAAAAAAAACCTCCAGGTAGTCTTTCCCAGTCAGGGGTGAGGCTCTGGTTGGTCAGACATTTTGTCACTCAAATAGAGCTCTAGCCACTTAGAAACAACAACAAAGAGAGAGAGAGAGAGAGAGAGAAAGAGAGAGAGAGAGAGAGAAAAGGAAATCAAAAAGGAAAAGGATTGGAATGACACCCCTGGTGAGCCAGGAAACTTGGTAAAGAAAAATGCTCAGCAGGGAGCCAGCTAGTAGCAACTGTCCAACCCCTGAGGTCTGGTTATGGGGTGGGGGGAAGTGTATACTTAAGAAATAATCAAAGATTTTCTTTTTTTCCCTCCATTTTTAACCCAAAATTGAGCTATAGAACCCCTCCTTGGTGTCCCACTTAGGACCCATTATTCGCCATCCTGCTGATGGACCAGTATCCTACCCTTTCCAGCAGTTGACGTTGGAGCTCACACCAGCAGCTCCCTTCAAGTCGCCATCTTGGCTCTGCCCCCTTAAATCACCTATAATCTTAGACCAAGGAGACCAGAAGTAACCAGTTTTGTCGGTATATTAAATACAGTTATTTGTAAATAGCATTAAATGGCATAAATCATGGCAAGGTTTTATATGGTACAGTAAATCCTAACCATTGGCTCTAATAATAATTATACATTACCTTCTTAAACTCTAAGACAACAAGGAACTTTGCTCATTTTCTGTAAAATCCATTATTTCTTCCAGTCCTGGAACTTCTTGGGCTTTGCCATTTTCCTTCATGCTTCTCTTGGCTCATACCATTTCATACTGCATCTGCTGATCCAGCCAAATCAATGCAACCAGTGCCACTTCAACATGTTTCACTTTGGACTGTGTCCAGAGATAGGCCTTGGATGTCAACCTTCCAGCTCCAATACTCTGCTATCAAGTTGTAGATGATACTACAATGCCATCCTGACTTCCCTGGGCTTTCCTCACCAATGTGTCCTAGATACCCACCTCCCTAAAGCCCTACCCCACTAGGGAAAGATAGAAATAGGCTGGGGTTAGGGATCAGCCTGTGAAATTCCATGTCCAATGGACCCTGTTTCAAACCTCTGATACTTATCTGCTGGAGGGGAACCTTCAAAAGTGGTTTAGCAGGGCTGTAGGTAACTCTCTGTCTATAAACCCCCTTCCTCTTAATTTCTTTCTGTCTCTATCTTACAGTAAATAAATAAATAAATCTTTTAAAAAATTATATATATTTTCCATACACTCAGAGGGATAAAGAATAGTAACCTCCCAGTGGATGAGATTTAGAACTCTGGTGGTGAGAACTGTACTCACAATATTGTTGATAATTATTAAATCACTAGTAAAATAAAATTTTACAAAATTAGTGTTTTTAATCTAATTATTTATTTTATGGAGATAGAAATCAAGAGAAAGGGGGAGAGAGTGAAGAAAGAGACAAAGGGACTCCTGCAGCATTGTTTCACCACTTATAAAGCTTTTCTCTTGCAGGTGGGGACAGCGGGTTCAAACCCGATTCCTTGCACACAATAGTATGTGCACTTAACTAGATGCAACACCACCTGGCCCCAAGATTCAGTGTTTATGTGTCCTCTAATAGTTATTATTTAAATATTGGTGCTTAGAGTTTCTCATTGTCATTTTGATTTCTTCTTGGGTTGTAAGTTTTTTAAAATATGTTTCTTCTAGTAATTCTCTTACATTCCATGGGAGAATTGATCTAAGTAGCTCCATGTTTCATTACCAAAGACTAAAAGTCCCTTTGACTTCAAAATATATGTTTTGACAAGAAGGGAGATAATGGTAATAGATGCTATGTTAAAATGTCTTGAGAATTGTAAGTTATACCCTATTCCATTCTACTTTAAATACACTCCTTGCACTTGAATGATGACAGTCCCACTGTGAAGCAATTTAAGCTAGCAGTGAGATGGCTTTGAATTCAGCATTCTTAATCATACATAAAGCATGGGACTTGCTTTTTTTTTTCTTTTCTATCTTCCAATTAAGATTCACTATGATTGTGACTAGAAGTTTAAAATAAATGAGCTATAAATTTTCTGGGAAATAAAATATGATATTTAGGTACTACAAGGTTAAATAAGAATTTTAAATAAAAGCTTTAAATATCACTGATAAAACAAGGACAGTGAATCCTTCTTGAGGACCTAGTGGGGGTTGTATTGTTATATGGGAGACTGGGGAATGTTATGCATGTACAAACTATTGTACTTACTGTTGAATGTAAGACATTAATTCCCCAATAAAAAAAATCAGAAAAAAAAATCAAGGAAAGTGAGCTCGAACCTACAGGGAAACAGAGGTTACACAGGCTATGCTGAATATGAGCCCCAGATCAGATCAAGGTGGTTCACAGTCAACAATATTTATATACTCTCCCCACATTTGTGAACTGCTGTCTTCCCTGATTCAGCTGTCCAGCCCTTTTTCCAGCCATGGCATCATCTCCCCAGACAATAACTTGGGTCCACCTACATATCAGATGTCAGGCTCAGGCTCACGCAAGAACTAGTAAAGTCACGGGCCTCTTGGAATATACCTAAAATAGATTTAATAGCTTTTTCCAAAATGGAGACCCCAACTCTTCATCTGCAATGTTCTTGTCTTTAAGTTCATGATTAATTAACAGTTTTTTCTGCTCTAAATCTTAACTCTTTTTTAGCCACCAGGTTCCAGGTGGTACAGCGATGACAACTGGACTTCTCTGGGTGTCCTGGAGCTCTGCTTCCCCCAGAATTCTGCCCCACTAGGGAAGGAGACAGGCATGGGGGTATGTATTCACCTGCCAACACCCATGTCCAGTGGAGAAGCTATTACAGAAGCCAGAACTTCCACCTTCTGCTCCCCATAAAGAATTTTGGTCCATACTCCCAGAGAGTTAAAGAACAAGTAAGCTATCAAGGGAGGGAATGGGATACGGAGTTCGGGTGGTGGGAGTTCTGTTGAGGTGTACCCCTCTTATCCTATGGTTTTGACAGCATTTCCATTTTATAAATAAAAATATATTTAACAAAAAGAATTAAGAAAGAGATTACTCTCACTTCTTCTCCTTTTCTATCTATCTTTCTTTCTTTCTTTTTGGTGGGGCAGTAATAGTCTACAGTGCATTTGTCGAGTTATTGACACATAGATAAATTTTCTCATCTTATCATAAAAAGTGGCTGAAAAACACAATCCCAACCTAGGTTTGGTTTCTTTTTTCCTTCTTTATTCCTTCCTTTCTTCCTTCATTCCTTCCTTTCTTTCTTCTTTCTATCTTTCTTAAGGACCCCAACCATCCAAAAATAAATAAATAAATATTTTTTAAAAATTCTCCCTGTCTCCCTTACTTAATGAAAGACTCCTAAGAGAAAGGAAGATCTTTACATGTCATGTATCTTTCTTCTTAGAAAACATGTGATTTTTTCCCCTGTCCTTTGTGGATATATATATATCTTGTCAGAAGTGAAGTAAGTCTCCTACCAGGTTCATTACATCCCACTGCCATTCTCCAGTACCTGGGTATTGCCTCTCTGAAGGACAAGAAGATAGTGACTCTGCCCAGGGAACCTGGGAACAGGTAACAATCTAATTTCAGCTGTTGGCTAATTCTGGTTACAATGATATAAAAACAAATTTTTGAAAAAAACAATATTAAAAGCCAATTAATTAACACAGCTGATCATCCTAATTTATAAATATATTTATAATGAACAAGTAGTGTTGACAAGCTCCCTTGTTCTAGGGCTACTTTTATCTTGATAAAAATGCATGTGTGAAGATTCAGTTTTGCTTCATTGTTTTTTCTTTTTTCTATCTTGGAAATATTTTTTTATAGATTCCTTGTGTCATATGTTTCATTCTGGTTTTATGCTTATTTAATAATAAGCACAGTTTACTTTCCTATCAAAGTGAATTTTATAGAGTTGCTCAATGTTTTAATATAAATTTTATAAATGGTACAAAACTACAACTTAGTTGAAATGCTGTTAACTGTATACAGCAATAACTAGTAAGAAATATTTAGGTTAAAATAGAGTACATGAAAGCAAATTCCTGTTTATGGTGCATGAGAAAGTGATTATAACTAGTTAGGAATGCTACTTATTAATATTCATTAAAGATAGACAAATTCATTTTGGAATGTTTATATTAGATGTAGCATCATTGGTAATTGACTTTATATTTGGGAAGCTTTATCTTTTAAAATTAGTTTCATATTTACAGACATGCAATACATTTCACATGTAAAAAGCATTGAAATGTGTGTAATATTGTATGATGCTATTTATGATTATAAATATTATGCCAGTTAATGGATTGAGTTAAAATATAGGGAAGATAATTAGTAGCATTACAATGCAAATCAATGACCACATTTAAAAATGATTTTATCATCACCCAACTTTCTAGGTCACTATTTCCAAAGATACAATTCAGATTCACTTCATGTCGTATCTGAATGAATGCAAGACATATCTAAACCACAAATATAACAAAATCAGTCATTTAATAATGTTAGTGGTATTTTACATAAGTTGCATGCAGTGGTGTATTCTTCTTTCTATTGGGCTTTCCTCCTACTTCTGAAGCTAGCCAACTCCTTTGTACACCCATAATCCACACAACAGAGTGGTTTTAATTGTGAGTGTGTAGGAGCATATGTGTGTGCTTGATTGATTTATATTTTCTGAACATTTCATTTTAATATAAAGTTACAAAATCTTTAAGTTTTGTCAGATAACATTTTCCAAGGCTTTCACTATACATCTTTTATATCTTAAATTTCATATCATAATCTAATCTAATATTGCACATATATATATAAAGGCTAGATTTCCTTTTTCATGTAGAGGCAGGAAAAGATGAGGTAATGAGGAGAGCAAAACACCTGCAGGTAGCTTCACTGCCCATGAAGCTTGCCCCTTGCAGCTGTTGACCAGGAATTTGAACCAGGGTCCTTGTACATAATAACATGTGAACCTTACCAGATGTGACACTTTCCAGCCTCCAGAATAGATTTCTAATCAGTATTCAAAAGGCCAATGACTGGCTATACATTTTATTTAAAAAATTGTGGCATACTGACAAAAAATTAATGTTTTTGGTAATACGCCACAAAAATTTACTTTTTTCTTCCTATTTTTTACTTGACAGGACAGAGAGAAATTAAGAAGAGTAAACAGATGGAGAGTGATAGAAAGAAAGACACCTGCAGATCTGCTTCACTGCTTGTGAAGTTTTCCTCCCTGCATGTGGGGAGCAGTGGCTAGAACCTGGCTCTTTGTGTACAGTGATTTGTGTGTTTAACCAGGTGTGCCACCAGCCAGCCCCCACAATATTTTCTATAATGTGGTTATTTTTATGAGGACTGACATGAGATGAAAAAATATTCCATACCAGGGGCTGGGCTATGATGCACCTGATTAAGTACACCTGCCCCGACCAGCAGGGCAGTGAACAGGAGCTAGGAACCTAAAATACCTGGAATGACAGGGACAAGAGACACGAAAGAACGACAGCAAGACAAGTTTCTGATCAAGCTGAAAAATTTTATTGTGTTCACAGGCAGTTTAAGGCTTTGGGGAAGGGGGAGCATAGGGGGAAGGGGGAGGCAGAAATCGCGGTGGAGGGTCCCTTGCAACTATTTTTGTTAAACTATAACTATATGGTATGTCACTTAGTTTCTGGCAAACATCCTTCCTACAGGAATTAGAAACTTATCTCAAGGGCTTCTGTTGTTTCAAGGATTAGCTTCTATCAAGCAGAGAAATGGCTCCTGGCAATACCTTTGGGGGTTTAAGGGTGTAATTCATAACAAAACAGTAGCTTTAAGAGAGAGAGAGAGAAAGAAAATTGGAATGTGTATGTATATGTGTATGTTGTCTGTGTTTTACCAGA
Source organism: Erinaceus europaeus (assembly GCF_950295315.1). Taxonomy (NCBI): domain Eukaryota; kingdom Metazoa; phylum Chordata; class Mammalia; order Eulipotyphla; family Erinaceidae; genus Erinaceus; species Erinaceus europaeus. Next base: position 117,643,294 of record NC_080169.1, on the reverse strand, counting down.
ACACTGCTCAGATCTATTTTATGGTAGTTTGATGATACATAGATTGTACCTGGGGCCTCACAGCTTCAGACATAATTTTATTTTTTGCATTACCATTATGCAGTTTTTTTCTTCTCAGTACATACTGTTTAATCATTTTGCATTTGGAATAGGCAGTATTATTCTTTATTGACCTATGCAAGATGGTTTGTATTTAGATATCAATAAAGAAAGACTACTGGTTAATACTTTATTATGCACTATATTTTCCCCAATGAATAAGACCTTTCCATAATAAGTAATAAGGCTAACCTCATTACTTAATGCTGCTACTAATGTAACATTATCATAAGATATGTGTTAATATTTTTTAAATGTCTATTTTCTGATTTTTCTCTTCCCAGTCTCATTTCACCACATTTTACAACTTTGGGTGTTTGAAATGACTATCCATGAAACAAAACAAACTACAACAAAAATGTAAAAAAAAAAAAACCTCAGTACTCATAGATACATAAAAGAGATTTGAAAATTTTTATTAAAATTCTAATCATTGAGACCACTTGGTGGTGAATCTGGTTTAGTGCATATGTTACAATGTGCAAGGACCTGCATGGGGAAAGCACCACAAGTGGACAAGCAGGGCTGCAGGTGTCTCTTTGTCTCTCTCCCTCTATAACTGCCCCTTCCCTCTCAATTTTCTGGCCGTCTTGACTATCCAACAAGCAAATAAAGATAATAAAACATTTAAAATTAAACACCTAAGTATTCTATCCCAGTAATTCTCAGCTATTAGAGAAGAACATGCCAGCAATGAAGAATCCTGAATGCTTCTAGAGGTCATTGAAATAACTAGAAATACATTTTTTTCATTTTTTTGTTATCTTTATTTATTGATTGGATAGCGACAGTCAGAAATCAAGAGGAAAGGGAGTGATAGAGAGGAAGAAAGACAGAGAGACACCTGTAGCCCTGCTTCACCACTTGCAAAGCTTTCCCCCTGCAGGTAGACACCAGGGGATTGAACTCAAGTCCTTGTGCACTGTAATGTGTGTGCTTAACCAGATGCACCACCACCGGGACCCAAAATACAATTTTTTTTATTGTTGTCACTCCAGGATAACTTTTGCAGATAAAAAGAAATAGAAGAGTGACTCTGAAGAATTATTCTCATGCAGTCTCCGCCCCCAGGTTTTGCCACACCCCATGAAATCCTAGCAGTTCCCCCTTCAACCAATCCTGGCCCCACATGTCACCCCTAGTTGTCACCCAATAAAAGCCCCCTCACCCCCTTCGCTCTCTCTGGGCTCTCAGCTCCCCCCTCTCTCTCTCGGCTCCTTCGGCTCTCTCTCAGATCTCTCTCGCTTCTCTCGCCCCGTGGTCAGGTTGTGGGAACGGCCATTGTTGGCTGACTCCACATGGCCTGAGCCACCCCCCATCCTATAATAAAGATTTGTGTACCCCACTTGCTCTGGACTTCCTCTCTTCTCTGCGGTGCAGCCCAACACCTGACCACCACCACAACAACAGAAGAGATAGAAAAGAAAAGACACCACAGCACTAAGTTTCCTTACAGTGATATAGTATTCACATGTGGTACAACAGGGACTTGAATCAGGTTTGCATGTATGGAAAACTTCACAGGTGAGCTATCTCAAGAAGCCCAGAAATTCATTTTTAAAGTGGAAAATCAAATATTGACATGATTCAGTAAACATAATTTCTGAGGCATAACATTCTCATAGGAGTGAAGTGGTATCTCACCATTGTCTTTATTTGCATTTAACTGACAATCAATGACTTGGAACATTTTTTTCATCAGTCTGTTGGCCTTTTGGATGTCTTCTTTGATGAATATTCTGTACCTATCCTCTGCCCACTTTTGGATAGAACCTTTTGCTTTTTTTGTTGCTGAGTTTGATGTCTTACTCACATATTAAGAATTATGAGGTCACCTTTTTCATTTTTTTCTTTTTGCCTCCAGGGTTATCACTAGGGCTCACTGCCAGCACTACAATTCCACTGCTCCTGGTGGCTATTTTTCCCCCATTTTATTTGGTAGGACAGAAAGAAATTGAAAGGGGAAGAGGAAATAGAGAGGGCGATTAAAAAAGACACCTGCAGACCTGCTTCACAGCTTGTAAAGTGTCCATGCTGCAGGTGGGAAACTGGGATCTGGAACTTGGATCCTTGTGTGGGTCTTTGAGCTTAGTACTATGTGTATTTAATTGGGTGCATCATTGCCAGGCACCCTGAAGCCACCTTCTTCACCTCATTTTGGATGGAGCTCAAAGGAATAATGTTAAGTGAGATAAGCCAGGATGAATATGGAATGATCTCACTCATGGACAAAACTGAGAAAAATAACAGAAAGTAGAAGTATTAAGTAGAGCTTGAACTGGATTTGATGCACTGCACCAAAGCAAAGGACTCTGGGGAGGTATAGGGAGGCCATAGGACTTTCAGGTCCTGGTATATGATGGTAGAGAAGCAACCAGACTTTGATGAGAATGTCTGGGAGACACTTAAATTGGTGAAATGAGAAATTTTACCCAATAAAATTCAACATCTGTACTTACTGCACACTGTTAACATACTCCACCCTCCATTAAAAAAGAAAAAATAGCACAACTTTCCAAGCCACTCAACTGTTGTTGGAAACTTGGGTTGCTTCCAGGTTTTGGCTGCTACAAACTGTGCTGCCAAGAACATATGTGTACACAGATCTTTTGGGATGGGTGTGTTGGGTTCCTCAAGCTATATCCCCAGGAGAAGAATTGCAGAGTCACAGGGTAGGTCCATTTTTAGCCTTCTGAGTGTTCTCCAGACTATTTTCCACAGTGGTTGAACCAACTGACATTCTCACCAGCAGTGCAGGATGGTTCCTTTGACCCTACAACTTCTCCAGCATTTGTTGCTGCCACCTTTTCTGATGTATGACATTCTCACAGGGGTGAAGTGGAATCTCATCGCTGTCTTTATTTTCATTTCTCTGACAGTCAAATACCTGGAGCATTTTTCATATATCTGTTGGCCTTTTGGATATCTTATGTGGTGAATATTATGCTTATAACCTCATCCCATTTTTTAAAGGTTTCACTTTAAAAAAATTATCATTATTTGTTTATTGGCTAGAGATAGGCAGAAATTGAGAGGGAAGGGGAAGATAGAGAGGGAGAGAGATGGAGAGACACCTGCAGTCCTGATTCACCACTTCTAAAGCTTTCCTCTTCAGATGAAGACCTGGCTCAAACCCAGGCCCTCAATCATTGCAACATGTGCACTCAACCAGGTGTGCCACCACCCAGACCCTCTCAACATTTTTTAATGGTGTCATTTCATCTTTGCTTTTGTTGTTGTAGCTGAGTTAGATGAGCTCTTTATACATTTTGGTTATCATCATTTTGTCTGATGTTTTGCATGTAATAATCTCCCATTTTACAAAGGATTTCTTTCTTTCCTCCTTGTCTTCTTTCTCTGTTTCTCTGTTTCTTTTTTGATAGGAGAGGGAGAAATTGAAAGAGGTGGGAGAGATAGAGCTCCACCATTGCTATATATATTATTTTTGCTTGGGCTCACTACCTGCAATATGAATCCACTGTTCCTGCCAACCATGTTTTCCATTTTGTTATTGTTATTGTTTTCATTGTTGTTGTTTAGGACAGACAGAAATTGATAGAGAAGGGGGAGACAGAGAGAAAGACACTTGCACCTGCTTCACCCCTTGTAAACTGAGATCCTTGAGTCGGTCCTTCCACTTTGGGTCATGTGTGCTAATCACAGTGCACCACCACCTGGCCCCCTTTTATTTTTATTTTTCTCTTCCTAGTTATTGGACTTTAGTCATTGAAGACTTAGATGGAAATGTTTCTTCCAATATTTTCATATAAGTATTTGATAGTTTCATGTCTAGAATCTAAGTCCTTAATCCATCTAGAATTTGCTATTGTGTGTGGAGACACAAAGTGGTTCAGTTTCAGTCTTCTGCATATTTCAGCCCAATTTTTCCAACACCAATTGTTGCAGAGACTGGCCTTTCTATATTTAGTATTTTGGGTCCCCTTGCCAAAAATCAGATGTCCATATATGTGGGATTTTTTCCTGGCCTCTCAGTAAGTGCTATAATAAACACAAGGCGTGAGATCACAACAGACACCCTAGAAAACCAAAGTATTAATTGTTTTTATTTTATTTTATTTTAATTATTAAAAGGAAACACTGAAAAAAACATAGCATAAGAGGGATATTGTTGACTGTAAACCCCATCGATTTGATGTGATCTGGAGCCCATACTCAGCTTAGGAGTCTATGTGACCTTTGCATTCCTGTAGATCTGAGCTCACATTCTGTGGTCATGAGTAGGAATGTTCCAGTATCAGGACCAATCTTTCTCAGGTGTAGCATATAGTATGTTGCCCATCCTCCCTTTGGAGGATGGAATATTGTCTACCATTGTTGATCCAAGTTTAGGACAAGGTCCTATGGGGGGCCCACAAAGGGGTTGATTTTCTTTTTCTTGATAGATATGACCAGTAACAATGGAGAGAGAGATTTATTTGAGGTCTAGGCCCATCATGTCTGTTTTGGAATCTCAGGACTTCCCAAACAGTGTGCCAGCTGATAAGGTGAAAGTGACTAAGGAGTCATCATTAAAGTATGCCAGTCTATTTCCCTTATTTATCTTTTCCAGTCCTTGCTTTGATAAGGCTAGCTTGGGAGTGCATGAGGGAAGTATAATAGGAAGTAGGTGAGGAGGGTATCTAAGTCTAAGTGGACACTACTTCATTATGAAATTTATATTGACTCACTGCAAACTATTGTGCATTTTTTCTTTCAGGTATATATTTTGCCCTAATAAGCAATACAAGGTATTACTCATTGCTTTTATTAGGTTGGGATCAGCAGATGAAATATTATTTGGTATGAATTGAGAGTAGTATGCAGTAAAGTAGCCCCACTCTAGAGGTTCCAGGACTAGGGAAATATAGGCTCTAAAGAGGAAGAGGGAGGTTCCTGCTGTCTTAAGGTTTAAGAAGATAATATTTAATTATTGGCAATTGAGTTAACTTTGAAAAATCCCTTGATTAGTATTTTTTGTATCATACACAATATTACCATAATTTATGTCCTTTGACATTATTTGTATATAGATGTGCCATCAGCTGCTTCTGTTCTCCCCAGTCTAAGATTTTAAGAGAGTCAACCTCTGAAAGACTCAGCCTATGGTCTTTGTATTTAAATGTTTGAGACAGTCAACCAGTTTTTCCCCTCTCATATTAATTAAATAGTGATTTATATGACTAAAAATTAGTAGCAGTGTACATAAACACCATTCCTACCACCAAAATATTATGTCCCATCCCATCCACCCCCCAACCCCTGCCCAGTGAAGTCAAACATACACCCTCACCCTTAACCTCAGAGTTTTTACTTTGGTGCCCTACTCCAAATTCAGTCAAATCCTGCTTGGAGTTCCCTTCTCTTTTCTTCTTTTTCAACTTCTATTTATGAGTGGGATCATCCTATGCTTGTCTTTATCTATCTGACTTAGCTCCCTCAACATAATTCCTTCTTGCTCCATCCAAGATGGATCAGAGAAGGTGGGATCATTGTTCTTAATAGCAGTATAGTATTCCATTGTGTATATATACCACAGCTTTCTCAGCCACTCTGTTGTTGGGCACCTTTGTTGCTTCCAGGTTTTAGCTATTACAAATTATGCTGCTATCAACATAGGCGTACACATATATTTTTGGTTACGTGTTATGGAGTCCTTGGAGTATATCCCTAGGAGAGAAATTACTTGATCATATGGAAGGCCCATGTCTAGCCTTGTGAGAGTTCTCCAGACTGCTCTCCAGAGAGGCTGGACTAATTTTCATTCCAACCAGCAGTACATAAGGACTGATTACTCCCCACAGCCTCTCCAGAATTTGTTGCTGCTATTCTTTTTTATGTATGACATTCTTACAGGGGTGAAGTAGTATCTTAATGTTGTCTTTATTTGAATTTCTCTGACAGTGACCTGGAGCAATTTTTCATATGTTTGTTAGCCTTTTGGATCTCTCCTGTAGTGAATGTTCTGTTCATATCTTCTGTACATTTTTGGATGGGGTCATTTGCTTTTATGGTGCTAAGTTTGCTGAGCTTTTTGTATATTTTGGTTATTAGTTTCTTGTCTGATTTATGGCATGCGAAGATCTTCTCTTATTCTGTGATGAGTCTCTTTGTATTTCTGATACTTTCTTGGCTGTTCAGAAGATTTTCAATTTGGTGTAGTCCCATTGATTCCTGGTATTTGGGTTTGTACCCTTTGATTTTATTTTGGCTTAGGTGGGAAAGTGTTCCACCAATGTTTTCCTCTAAGTATTTGATAGTTTCTGGTCTAATATCCAGGTCCTTGGTCTATTTGGAGTTAATTTTTGTTTCTGGTAAGATAAAGTGGTTCAGTTTCATTCTTAAGCATTTGTTCCATACCAGGCTGTTTTGATGATGATGACCTTATAATATAGTTTGAGATCTCAGTGTATTATGATTCCGTTTCTGTTTCTTTTCCTCAAGATTGTTTTGGCAATTTAGGTGTTTTCTGGTTCCGAATAAATGATTGTAGTTTTTGTTCTGTTCTCTTAAAGAAGCTTGAATGTATTTCCTTTTCTTCATATCATTTTTTTTATTTCCTTGAGTAGTGACTCATAGTTTTCAGTATACAAGTCCTTCACTTTTTTGTTCAGCTTTATTCCTAGGTATTTTATTGATTTTGCTGCAACAGTGAATGGGAGAGATTGCTGGATGTCCTCTTCTTCGGATTTAGTGTTTGCATAAAGAAATGCCACTGATTTTTGTACATTGATTTTTGTAGCCTGGCACCTTGCTATATTGCCTAATAACTTCCAGTAGTTTTCTGTTGGATTCTTTATGTTTTTCTATGTATACTATCATATCATCTGCAAATAGTGAGAGCTTTTCTTCTTCCCTTCCAATCCATATTTTTTTATTCCTTTCTCTTGGTTGATTGCTATGGCAAGAACATCTCATACTATGTTGAAGATTAATGGTGATAATGGATAGCACTGTCTAATCCCCGATCTTAGGGGATAATGTTTTCAGCGTCTGTTCATTGAGTATGATGTTGGCTGTAGGTGTGCTATATATGGACTCCATTATCTTGATGAATTTCCCAAATATTCCCATTTTTGTAGTGTTTTGAACATGAATGGGTGTTGGATTTTGTCAAAGGCTTTCACACATAGTGGCTCACTTTCAGTCTTCTGCACATTTCAGCCCAATTTTCCAACACCAATTGTTGCAGAGACTGGCCTTTCTATATTTAGTATTTTGGATCCCCTTGTCAAAAATTAGATGTCTATAGGTGTGGGGACTTATCCTTGGTCTATCAGTAAGTGCCATCATGAGCACAAGTTGTGAGATCACAAAAGACACCCTACAAAACCAAAGTATTAGTTTTATAGGTGTCTTGATGACACAAATCCAATTGTAAGAATGATAAAAACAATAAGCTAATGAGATTACATCAAGTTAAAAAGTTTCTGTGCTGTAAAAAATACAACCATGTAAACAACAACTCCTCACAGAATGGGAGAAAACCTTCTTTGTATCTTTTCCTACTCCCTGGGGGAGTGACTCTTCATTTTCAGTATATAAGTCTATCACTATTTTTGTCCCTTGACTTTGTTTGCAGTTACAAAGTAGCCCCATGTTTTGTTCATTTCCATTTGCAAGTGTGCCTCATTTCAACCATATTTCATCTTTTTTCTATAGTAACCATACTCTTTATGAACCCATTATAGAAATGACAGAGACAGATAGGCAACCTGAAGTGACAGATAGCCACAAGGGATCATTGTACTAGAAAATCTGAGTGGATGGCTATTAAAATGTGAAGCTTCTATGGCTGACATGGGGAAAGTTTTTCCATTACTCTCTTAGGAAGAGCAGAACAGAAACCTCTCTTTTGTTTCAAGACAGAAAATAGCCACACTGAAATAGATTTAAAACTTCTTCTATTAGGGAGTATCTTCAGGTAAACCAGTGTCACCTGAAGGAATAGGTCAAGCTCTATCTCAGACTACAAAAAGAATTTCTGCTCTGCTCTGTCCCAATCTCCTCTCTCAGCAAGGTGGAACTACAGACAATTTCTTCTCCATTGCTGAGTGTCTCTGGAAGTGCTAGAAGACACTCATTTCACCAGGAAAATAATTAGGGAGCAAGGTTATAGGGTTTTCTATTCCTAGAGAAGAACAGAAATAGGCAAATTTCATGGCCACAAACATGAGCCCAAGGTGCCTCTAGTGATGAAATTTTGACCAGAAAATTAGCCCAACTTCCTAACAGACCTCCAATACAGCTGTGAAGTTACACTAAGGTTAACACAAAATCCTGGAAAAGAGGAAGTCACTAGAGAAATGTGCAGCTTCTACTGTGAGTGACAGCTAAAAGGATGGGGAGCTTGTCTACCATGCACGAATAGTCCCAAATGGGACTGGAAAGACATTGGAAGACATTAGAAACTCAAAAGAGTTGACCAAGCAGGTTGACCAATCGCCATCCCTATACATGTACACATACCACACTCTGTTACACATTTGTCACATACCAAGAAGAAGGCCAGAAGCCAGGGTGACTTGGAGATCCACTAGTATCTCCCCATTCAACTGAAAAGCATAATGACTAGGTCAACCATTACAAAGTAGGGAGGCATTGAAAGCCCCAAAATACAGTGTACCTCAGCAATACGACATTTTTTTTAATTAAAAATTTATTTACTTATTATTAGATAGAGACAAAGATAAATTGAAAGGAGAGGGGAAGATAGAGAGAGAAAGAGGTAGAGAGGTACCTGCAGCCCTGTTTCACCACTTGTGAAGCTTCCCTCCTGCAGATGAGGACCAGGAGCTTGAATTTGTGTCCTTGTGCACTGTAATGTGTCTGCTTAAAGAGGCACAACACTGCCTGTCCCCACCCCCATATTACATTCTTTATAACCCCCTGTCCCTTGGCCCATTTTAAATCTAGGTGGGCTGGGAAAATTAGGGGTTTTCACTCTTGAGGGGCTGGACATTTCTGTTTATGTGTCTCTCTTCTTCCTATCTCTATGGTTTTCTTCATTAAATGTCTGCTCTTCCTGAAACCTGATAGAATCTCTATGATTTTTTTTTTGCCTTAATATTCACATACAACTCAACCTACAGCAGCAGTATCTTCAGCTCAACAGAATGTTAGACATAATTAACCTAGAAGGCAAGAAAATACTGTCTAAAGAGATAAAAATAATCATCAGAATGTAATTTAGATATTTCACAGAAGCTATGGATATGAAACACAGATTGAAAATCACTCATTTTAATGCAGTGAGGTCCCTAATAGGGAAGATGAATTGCTTACAATTCAGATAGTAAATGCCAGCAGTGGAAAGAAACCTATAAAAACAAAATTAAATGGAGACGTTGGAAGTATGTCCAAAGTATACAACTTGATATATTTATCCTTAGTGTTTTCTTCTTTAATTGACTACAAACACTGTAATCAGATGACTTGAAGGACACTTGAATCACCCTAAAAATTCACAAGGTACCAAAAGCTATAATACAAATAAACATTTATTTAGAAAAAGGACCTGCTAAAGATGGACTGTGGACTTGATCTCAGGGAATGAGAAAAATCCTGACTCCAAGTTCCACGTGGAATAGACATTGTACTTAGTTACAGAAAGGAAAACTCACACAGAATAAAGGGGTTAAATAGAAAACTTTATGAGGTAATGCACCAAAGAAGTCTGTAGACCAGTGAAATACATTAGTTGGATAGTGTATTGCTTTGTCATATGTGTGACTCAAGTTTGTACCAAGCACCTAACATATTGAAGGAAGCTTTAGTGCTAATCTCTCTCTCTCTATATCTCTTTTTCTCTTTCTCATTTATCCAAAAGGAGACAATAATGGAAGAGGAGGATGAGGAGAGGAGGAGAACAAAGAGGATGAGGAAAGTGGGCAGAAAGTATATCTGTTTTAATTAAAGGTTTTCTGGATCTATCAAAGTTCTTATACCAGCACTCCCTGCCTATCCATTATTGGCAGATTAATCTTTGTATTGGAATGACTTAGTCCTTGTGTTAGGAGCAGTTATGAGGGATATGAGGCCTGAAATCTCAGTTAGCTGGGACTGCCTGAGTCTATGGCCATTTTGTTTATTTTATTGTCATTACTTCCCTTAGGGATGGATTTTGAGTTGGCACCTAGAATGTAGTAGGGTTTTTTGTTTTATTTTAAGTATGCTTTTTAGTGATTTAACAATGATTAATAAGCTTTTAAGATAATGGTTATAATTCCATACAGTTCCCACCACCAGAGTTCCATGTCCTATCTCCTTCATTGTAATTTTCTCTATTATTTATCTCTCTCTGGTATTATGGAACAAAATTCTTTATGGGGTGAAGAAGGTGGAAAGTTTGGCTTCTATAATTGCTTCTCTGCTGGACATGGGTGTTGGCAAGTTAATCCATACCCCCCAGTCTGTTTCTTTCCCTAGTGGTGTAGAATCTGGAGAGGTGGGGCTCTAGGACACATTAATGAGGTTCTCTGCCCACAGAGGTCAGGATGATGTCCTGGTAGCATCTGCAACTTGTTGCAAGGGTGGTGGTTGAAAAGCAGTAAGCTATAAAGCAAATTGTTTAGTAAGCAGTGCAGGGAGGTTGTAGGGATGTGGTGGAGCCTGGCAGGGCTTTACCTGAGAGGTGAGTCCATCCTGTTAGTCTCTCTCTCTCTCTCTGGAGGGGTTGAGCAAAAGGGGGGGGGGGGGGCACAGGAACCTCAAAGTGTCTCCAGCCACATAAGTGTCTTCCCTGCCTCACAAAACATCCTGAATCTTCCTGCCTCTGGGAGCTGGCATTCCTTAAAACAATAAGCCTGCTCCACCCTGCATTCCTTTTTTATCTACATATCAATCTTCTGCTTTGTCATACAAATGACTAAAGTCTCCTTCCTAATTCCCCACAGAGTATTGCTAGTCCTACCAGTTGAACCACTAGCAACAATTACTGGGGACATCCATACCATTCCTGGCCCCCTTTGCCTTTTCTCCGCCCCTTCCCTAACCATGTATGGTATTGTCAAGCCACTTCTGTTTCTGTCTTTTTTTTTTAAGTTTTTTTTTTTTTTTCCCTTTTGTTGTCATTGCTGTTTTTCACTGTTGTTGTAGTTATTATTGTTGTTGTTACTGATATCATCATTGTTAGATAGGACAGAGAGAAATGGAGAGAGTAGGAGAAGACAGAGAGGAGAAGAGAAAGACACCTGCAGACCTGCTTCACCACCTGTGAAGTGACTCCCCTGCAGGTGGGGAGCCAGGGGCTCAAACCGGAATCCTTATGCCATCCTTGTGCTTTGCACCATGTGTGCTTAACCTGCTGCACTACCACCTGGCTCCCCCGTTTCTGTCTTGTCTCTTCCGTGTCCTGACCTGGAGGAGGGTGGGCGTGCAGACCAAGAGGCTGACTCAGGCAAATGCGGTTTGTGCCACGTGGCTTAACCAGGTGTGCTACCACAGGACTCTGGGGCCTCGGATGAATAAAGATTTGAATTGCCTTGCCGCCGTGAGCTTTTCATGGCTCATATGTCATCTGTCACAGGAGCTATCCTGTACTTTAATTCTGCATGTCGACTTTTTTTTTCCCCCAGAGCCCTGTTCATTTTTGTTTTATGGTGGTGTGTGTGTGTGTGTGGGGGGGGTGAATCTGGGATCTTGGAGCCTAGGGCATGAGAGTCTCTTTGCATAACCATTATGCTATCTCCTCCCCTAACCCCCTCACTTCTTTAAGATAATTTTTTTTTTTAAGTTTTCACTTTGCACACCTGGTCAGAGTCATTTGGGATTCTTACAAAGCCATATTGTGAGTAAACCCCACTTCTTCTGGAGGGTACAGGCTCTGCCACTCCCCCTCAAGGCCCAGCCCACTTGTAGCTTCAGTGCTGAACAGGCTCAAGAGGAAGTCTTATACTAGAGTTCTGTCTCTTCATGCTAACCCACCCTGTTTTATGTTCTCAGCCAACTTGGATTTTATGAGATAAATGTACAGACAATGGGTTAAGACTGATGCCTATGGGCTTATATGGATTGGAGGAAGAAGAGAAATGAATAACCTCTTTACAATTCTTAAAGCTTACGAGGAGCTTGTCTGATTCTGCATATCCCAGAGCATTTATTTTAATTAATTAGTTTGTGTATTTGTTTGTTTTTACCAGAGCACTTCTAAACACTGCCAATTGAACCTGAGACCGCTGAGCTTCAGGCAGGAGAGTCTTTTTTGTATAATCATTATGCTATCTCTCAAACCTAGCAATGCATTTTAAAAACATTTTGATTCTAACAATACCTGAATGCAGTTACCTGGAAAACTCCTTTGCAAAGGTAAAGCAATTGATAGAGTGAGTGATGGCATCTTCTCTCAAGAATGTCACCTTGCTCCTCTATGCTTTTCTGGTGATAGTCTCTATTTTTTTATACTGTGACCCTTCTCCCTCTTTTCCTTCATCTTTCTATTTAGCCTCTCTCAAGACCGCTAAAAAAAAAAAAAAAAAATTTGAAATACTTCCTAACTCTCAATATATCATAGTTTTCCTCTGGCTGTTCATCTTCATAGAGAAACTGGATAATGAAATAGAAATAGAATTGCAAGCAGAGAGATTGAGAATTACATTTTTGCTTCCACACTTCTTGAGCTGGGGTATTTAGAGCAGCTTACATTAAACACTTTCTGGGTCTCTGATTTCTCCATTTGAATGGAAGAACAGTGTGTCCATTATAATTATTAAAATAGATAGCAGAAAAATACTAATCCTAACACAAAATAAGGCACAAGTGATGACTAGTATGGTCTGCTCTGAGAAATCCTTTTAGCATGCGAAGTCTATCTTTGTTTATATACCATTTATAATTCTGATATTGATGTGTGCATCTAGCCATTAAGTTATATGCTTTAACAAACTAATGATATTGACCTTCTTTCCTTTTTTAAAAAATATTTTTATTTATTATTGGACAGAGACAGAGAGAAACTGAGAGAGGAGGAAGAGGTGGAGAGGGAGAGAGATAAACACCTGCAAGCCTGCTTCACCACTTGTGAAGCTGCCCCTAAAGGTGGGCAGGAGCTCGAACCTGGGTCCTTGTGCATTGTAACATGTGTGCTCAACCAGGTGTGCCACTGTCTGGCCCCTCGACCTTCTTTCCTAAGCCCTCCATGATGATGGTTGCTCTTGTGTTTCTGTAGCTTCACTGATTTGTACCACAAAATGTGGTATTCTCTAGATATCTCATAGTCACATCAAGGACGCCTTCTACTTCACTGTTTCCCTACTTCATCTGGTGTATTTTAATACATGTGACTATTTTATTCACTGCTCTATATATCATATACAAGATATGCAAAAGCAGAAATATTTTAAGGAGATATGGAGTGATACAGCTGGTTAAGTGCCCATGTTACCAAATTATAGGTCCCCATCGCAGGAGGGGAAGTGGCAGGAATGGTGAAATAGGGATATTGGCATCTCTCTCTCTCTCTCTTTCTTTCTCTCTCCCTCTTTCTCTCTCTCCCCAATTCCTTCCCAATTTCTCTCTGTTTCTAGCCAATAAAATAAAACAAATAGTCTAAATATGTTTTCACCCGTGAACAATGTAATGTCATTCATTTAGCTACACTGAGTTGCAAGGCATAATTTTTGTCACATTATTGACCAAACAGTATTATTTCAAGTTCCTAGGTATAAGTAGTATGTGTCAAAAAAAAAAAAAGTTCTGTACCATATAAACTCCCAGGAACAGATGGCTGAATAAAGCAATATATACATATATAGATTCAATAGAATACTACTCAGTTAACAAAAAAGATGTTATGGTTTTCAAAAGAAAATGCTTAAAACCAGAAGTGATAATGCTTCACGAAGTAAGAATAAGTAGGTGGAAGACAACTACTGGATGGCTTTGCTCATGAGTGAGATAGAGAGAATTGAAACACATGAACTTACAAAGTGGTCTAGAGCAGCCAAGTTATCTCTATGACTTTATGAGTACCAAGGTAATTTTTTTTGGGGGGTGATAGGAATAGCACAGAACTATGGTGCTAGATATGGTGTGAAACTACACCTATGTAATTTTATCATTCTTCCAGCCACTACTAACTCACTAATACAATCATGTTAGTTTTCTTGAAAAGAATGTAACAGTGAATTAACAAGAAAAACACAGCAAGGTAAAAGAACTCTTTCTGCATCATTTACTTCTGTGTCACTGTTTATCTAGCTTGTCATTCCATTCTTTCATTTAAAACAATATTTTAAAAAGACTCTCTATCCATGTATAGTTCTATCAAACCAGGCTTTGAGTTAATAAAATAAGCATTTTCCTGAGTGCATTAAAATATATTTCTGCAGAAATACATAAAGATAAAAGACTATTATTGCCTTTTTAAATATTTTTATTAGTGATTTAATAATGATTGACAAGGCTGGAGTATAAGAAGGGTACAGTTTCATACAATTCCCATAGCTAGACATATCCCATCCCCCACCACTGGAAGTTTCCCTATTCTTTATCCCTCTGGAAGTATGGACCAAAGATCTTTATGGGGTGCAGAAAGTGGGTGGTCTGGCTTCTGTAATTGCTTCTCCACTGAATATGGGCTTTGACAGATCGATTCATACCCCCAACTTGTTTCTATCTTTCCATAGTGAGGTTGGGCTCTGGGGAGGTGCAGTTCTAGGACATATTGGTGAGGTCTTCTGCCCAGAAAGTCAGGTTGGTGTCATGGAGCATCTGCAACTTGGTGGCTGAAAAGGATTAAGATATAAAGCAGAACATTTTGTTTAATATGTTTTGTGATGAAAACTTGTATGTTTTCTGTGTGGATTGTCAAAAGCTCCATGTGACAAGCATGATTCAATAGAAAGGAAAAGATCTCATTTACACAAAGTAAAGTGGATTGATGGGAACACTCAGCAGTCATGATGATGTGTCTGAAACTGAGAGGTGAACCTGTTAATACCTGAGAGTAAAAGTTAAAAGGTGATGACAATGTGCTAGTTCACAAAAATCTTACTTAGTCCTTCAATAGCATCTTCTGTGGTTAATGTGATTTCATTTCTCATTGCATTTTAAGATGTATTTGCAGTTCTGTGAGAGATATAAGGTGTAGTTTGATTTTTTTTTTTTTTTTTGCTGTTTATAGTTCATGCCCATGTCTCTGTTGTCTCCTATCACTACAAAAACCTTAAATTCTGCCCTTGAGTACTTTCTCATTTTTATTTATGTATTTATTTATTTATAGAGACAGAGAAATTAAGAAGAAAAGGGAAAAGGGGGAGAAATGGGAGGAGAGAAGGAGGAGCAGAGAGAGAGAGAGAGACAGAGAGAGAGAGTCCTGCAGCACTGCTACTGTGCATGTGAAACTCATCACCTGCAGGTGGGGACTGGGGGCTCTAACTCTGATCCTTAGGCACTGTAATGTGTGCACTCAATGAAGTGTAGCAATCCTGGGCCCCTATTTGCTCAGGGTAAAGAGAGTTTAATAAATATTCTTGAGACAGCAGACTGCCCTATTCCAAAGGCCCACCCTGGCTTCTCTGGGATCTGGCATATGTAGGACTACAGTAAAGTCAGAGCCTGGAAGAAGATAGAGATGGAAACAATAGGCAACAAAGCTGATGTGAGAAAGAAATATCTGCTTTATCATTTTACCTATCTTTCCTCACAGTTTTACCTTTGGATTTTACTCATTTCCTTCTGGACTAAATTTAACAGTCAGATTTTCATTCTTTTGTCAGCCAGCCAGATTCATCCGCAATTGAACCCAGTCAGTTTCAATTAAGGCAACTTTTCTGTTGTTTTCCTCTTCTTTTTATGTCTGTTTCCTAACGCTTGGTCTTAGGTGGAGTTTCTTGTTATCAATAGCTTGTTGACAGTGATAATTTCAGCAGTATCAAAGTGCTAGGCTAGGAATGGGGAGACAATCCAAACATGAGAATTTTTTTTTTTTTACTTAGAATATTGCACCAGATTCCAGATGCTAGCATGATGCCGATCAGACTTCCCTGGACAGACAACCCCACCAATGGGTGCCATGGACCACCACAGTGGATGAGCAGCAGGAGGGTCAGGGGTCTTGAAGGCAACCTCCCAGGTGGGTCAGGAGTCGGCGAGGGAGAACAGATAGACACCACACTCTATTGGAGGGTGAATCTGGACTCATTTTTAATAGTGAAACTGCATTAGCTTTTATACTTTTTTCAGGTTACATTCAGGTTGCCTAGACAACCAGCTCATAAGGAAGTAGCAATAAGTATCATAGTCTTGTGGCCTTGGCAGGATATATGTTACTCCCCTATTTCTGTAAAGAATGGTACAATACTTAGTATCGCCCTGTTCTCAGGGGAGGTCATACCCAGAATTGTTTTTGACTTTTGCGGAGGGCTCTTTCTATCATTAATCTTCTATGGGGGGCATACGGATCTTTGCCTAGTTGTGGACCACTGCTCATCTAGGTCTGGTACAGTTTAACTATTAATCTTTCTTTGTTTCAATATGTCAACTTGTACCTGGGAGACCTCAATCTCTGCATTCTTTCTTTGAGGGGAAAGTTATAACATGACTTCTTTTGTCCGTCTATGCTGACCCACCTTCCCCACTTTCATAATGTAACTTTCAAATATGCCCCTGTGTAAGGGAGAGGGGGTGCTTCTGACTCTCCATTCCCACCAGGCACTGCCAAAGCACTATTAATCAATTGTGACAGTATAATTATTTGTAGCAATAATGGGGGGAGAATGCGTCGACCCATTCTCGTCCTCCTGCCCAGCTTCCTTCAAGTCTGAATGCAGGTCCAGAGGAGATGACCCTGTCAGGATCCCTGGCAATCGTGATGGGGCGGCGCAAATATGTCCTGGAGCTTGGCTTCCTCAGAGCCCTTCCCCACTAGGAAAAGAGAGAGACAAGCTGGGAGTATGGATCCACCTGTTAATGCCCATGTTCAGCGGGGAAGCAATTACAGAAGCCAGACTTTCAACCTTCTGCATTCCACAAAGACCTCCCAGAGGTTTAAAGAACAGGAAAGCTATCAAGAGAGGGGATGGGATGTGGACCTCTGGTGGTGGGAATTGTGTGAAGTTGTATCCCTCTTATCTATGGTTTAGTCAGTGTTTCCTTTTTATAAATAAAAAATTAAATAAATAAAAAAGAATATTGCTCCATAACAAAGGACTAGATTATGTGTTCTACCCACAATATTGATCCGTTTTTGAGCTTAGAATTGGTCTTTACCTGCCAAGTTATGTTCCTACTTCCCCTAATATTATTTTTATTCATCTCAACAGCTTAAAAATATTTCTGGTTGTTGGTATGCTTCACATTGGTTTGGTCTCACTCCCCCCACCTCTGGGAGATTTGGTTTAGGCCTTGCTAGTTTCATGCTTCTTCCTTCTCCCCGCCCCCTATCCTACATACTTCCTGAGTCCCTGACTCTGCGCGGAGGAGAAAGATGAAGGAGCACATTGTGTGGTGATTAGGTGTTGGACTGTTTGCCCACTCTTGAATAAAGATTGAACTGTGTTCTCAGCTCAGCCGTGTGTTTCTGGTCGTCTGCCTGTGAAGCTAGCCCTGCGAAAACAACATCTGGGGCTAGACAGAGGTGAACCCAGTTAAGCATATAGTTCACAATATGCAAGGACCCAGGTTCAAGCCTTTGGTCCCTACCTGAAAGGAGGAAACTACATGATGTATGTCTCTGTCTCTCTCCCTTTCTATCTCCACCTTCCCTCTAATTTCTCGCTGTCTCTGTACTAAATAAATGAACAATAAAAATAAACATTAAAATATGTACCTACTCAGAGTATGAAAAACATAGAAAACTATATGCTAAGAGCTCTTAGTTATGCTGTTATGTTAATACTTTTTAAAGTTCTTCAAAATCCCACTGTCAGTAGCGTTTACAATAGATGTATTCTTCCTTTGTATTTTTCTTTTCTCCATCCATATAAAAAAACATTCCGATTTTTTATGTTTGTCTTATATTTGACCACTTTCTATTCTTCAATCTCATCATTTTCACTCAGTTGTCTTGACTTTTATTAGCAACTGTATAATGGTTTACAACCTTCAGGGGTATGGTTTCATACTGCATCCATTCCTAAATCCTGTTACTTCTCCTCCATAACAAACAAAGTTCTTATAAAGTCTAAAAAAGCACATTGGTTGCTTTTTTATTTCTTGGATGTTAGTGTGTTTTCTACATTCCACATATAAGAGAAACCATCCTATAGTTGTCTTCCGCTCCTTTACATATTTCACTAAGCATAATCGCCTCTATTTGCATTCATCTTGTCCCAGTAGGTATAATATTCTCTATAATACTACTGCAAAGTAGTATTCCACTGAATACATGTCTCTGAGCTTCTATATCCAAAGCCTTGTCAAAATGGCCATTGCATTTGCATTCATAGCTTGTGAATTTAACTCAGTTTTTTTCTTTCTCTCTCTCTCACTTTTTTTTTTTACAGAAGCTAGTGCATATTATGAATCATTGGTTAAACTTATTTACATGGAATCATTTTTTTAATGGAGAAATGTTGACTTCTGTATCCATTTAATTAACAAATAATCATTCTGTAACCACTGAGGCAAAGGACTCTAAAATTGCAATGTAATCTTGTAGATTTGGAAGCAGTAGAGATTTTTTTTGTTTGTTTTTTTGTTTTGCCTCCAGTGTTACTGCCGGACCTCAGTGCCTACATCAAAAATCCACTGCTCCTGGAGGCCATTTTTTCCCTTTTGTTACCCTGGTTGTTTTACCACTATTGTGGTTATCATTATTGTTGCCATTGATGTCGTTGTTGTTGGATAGGACCGAGAGAAATGGAGAGAGGAGGGGAAGACAGAGAGAGGGAGAGAAAGACAGATACCTGTAGACATGCTTCACTGCCTAAAAAGAGACTCCCCTGCAGGTGGGGAGCCAGGGGCTTGAACCAGGATCCTTATGCAGGTCCTTGCACTTTGTACCACTTGCGCTTAACCCACTGAGCTACTGCCTGACCCCTGAGAGAATTTTTTTTTAATTATTAGTGACTTAGTAATGACTGACAAGATTGTAAAATAATAGGACTAAGATTCCACACAGTTCCCACTACCAGAGTTCCATGTGTTATCCCCTCCACTTGGAAGCTTCCTCCACCCCACATTTTTTTTTAATCCCTCTGGGAATATGGACCAAAATTCTTTATGGGGTGCAGAAGGTGGAAGTTCTGGCTTCTATAACTGCTTCTCTACCTGACATGGACAATGGCAGTTTGATCCACACCCCTACCTTATTTCTGTCTTTATCTAGTGGGGCATAGCTCTGGGGAAGTAACACTTCAGGATACTCTGGTGAGGTTGTTCACCCAGGGAATTCAGGATAGAATTATAGTTGTTGAAAAATGAGCCACTCCTCAGAGGCTACAGGACTGGGAGAAATATGGGTTTTATGAAGGACAGGGAGGGTTCCTTCTGTCTTAGGGTTTAAGAAGGCAATAGATAGTAATTATTATAACCAAATGATTTAGAAATTTGGTTGACTTTGGAAATCTCACTGTTAGGATTTTCTGTATCACACAAGACCTTATCATGATTTATGTCATTTAATGCTGTTTCCATATAACTGTATCTAATATAGTGACTCAGCTAGTTGCTTCTGGTCTCTCTGTTCTAAGATTATAGTTAATTTAATATTTTTTTGGGGAAAGTCATTATTAGAAATATATTAACACTTTAAGCCCACAATTAAAATTCAGTCACCTTACCAATATAAAGCTTTGAGTGCCTTTAGGTTCCAGATTATTAAACAATTTGTTCTGCTTTATATCTTAATGCTTTTTCAGACACCAAGTCGCGGATGCTTGCATGACACCAACCTGACTTCCCCAGGCAGACAACCTTACCAATATACCCTGGAACCCCACCTCTCCAGAGCCCTGCCTGGCTAGGGAAAGATAGAAGTGGGATGGGGTTATGGATCGAACCACCAAAGCCCATGTTCAGCATAGAAGCACTTACAGAAGCCAGACCTTCCACCATCTGTCCCCATGATGATTCTGGGTGAAAATTCCCAGAGAGAAAAAGAATAGGAAAGCTTTCAGTGGAGAGGCTGGGACATGGAACTCGTAGTGGAAAATGTGTGGAATTTTAGCCTTCTTCCCTGTTACCCTATGGTTTTATCACTGTTTTCTATTTTTTATTTTATAAATAAATTGAATTAAAAGAATTATAGTTGTGTTCGCAACTTGGTAGCTAAAAGACAGTTAGATATAAAGAAGGAAAAATGTGATGGTTTTGCTTAATGAACACTAAATTCTAATTTTTCAACTTCCATGATAATTATGTTACAATTATTCTATCAAAGATCACCTAGTTACCAAATACATAGAATTTTCTCAGTTTAAAAACTTTGGTAAGGGGGCCCAGGCAGTAGCCAGTAGCATACCTGGCTAAGTGCTCACATTATAGTATGCAAGGACCCAGGTTCAAGCTTCTGGTCCTCACCTGTGAAAGGAGGAAGCTTCATGAGTGATGAAATAGGGCAGTAGCTCTCTCTCTCTCTCTCTCTCTCTCTCTCTCTCTCCTTATGTTCTCAATTTCTCTCTATCTCAGTAATAGATAAATAAAAATATTTTTTTAAAAAAACCTTCAGTAAGGAGCCAAAAAGATAACTTTTATAGAGCACAGAACCTGCACATCTGAGGGCCAAGATCAGCACCTCTGCACCACTCTGCTAGAGCTGAGTTGCATTCTAGTCTCTTTCTCATTCCTTCATAAAAACAAATAATACTTAACCTTCACTCTATCACTCACTACCATTGATTAATACCTCTTAAAACTATATTTCATTTCATTTCCATACCATTTCTCAGCTCTGGCTTATAGTGGTGCTGGAGATTGAACCTGGGACTTCTGGTGCCTCAGGCATGAAAGTCTTTTTGCAGAACCACTATCCTACCTCCCCAGACTGACTAATATATTTTCTAATTTTCTATTTGGTAACATCATATAGAGAAATTTGCATATAACTTGGTTTAAAAATTATCACAGAGAAAATATTTTTTTTATATTTGTGTTTAGTATTTTGATAAACCATCCTCTACAGGAAAATAAAGGGGGAAAAGTTTCCTTATGAACTGAGGACATTCTGTGGCAGAAAATATAGCATAATGGTTCTGCAAAAGTCTTTTCTGCCTGAGGCTCTGAAGTCCCAGGTTCAATCCCTCACATCACCATAAACTAGAACTTATCAGTACTCTGGTAAAAAAATGAATGAATGGATGAATGAATGAATGAATGAATGAATGAATGAATGAATGAGCAAATGGACAAATGAAAGTTGGTCACTTAATACATAAAACAAACTGAAGACATTCTGTTGATTTTAAAACTACCTTTTGGAACAAAATATAGATGAATGTGATAGTAAAGATTGTGTCTGGAGCAAGATTGATCTTAATAAGAATAAGGAGGGAAAGAAACTTGCTTATGGACACTGTGTGGAGTAAGTACAAGAACTGATACTGAAAGAGCAGGAAGTGGGAGTTTTACATAGAGAATTTCAATGAAATACTGTGTGCTATCAGAAAAGAGTATTGCTGTTCACTTCATTTGAACCACCAATAAAGATTCAGAAAGTGTTATGATGCCTTGAATAACTCAGTATTAAATAAATCGGAAATAACCTCATTCACTCATGATGTAAAACAGATGACCAACACATAAAAGTAGTATTGGTTTCTTTGTCTTGGCTTTCTCAGGTCTATATAATGTTCACTTCCTGTTTAACCACACTCTTCCCTTAAATAATAAATGGCTGTGGTCATGAGTAGGAATGTTCCAAGCTGCCCCAATTTCAGGACCCATCTTTCTCAGGTGGAACATAAGAGTAAGTTGTCCAGCCTCCCTTCAGAGGATGGAACATTCTCAACCTTTGTTGATCCACATTGAGGGCAGGGTTCTACAGGGGCCCACAAAATGACTTACTGTGTCATTCCTGATAGAGATGACCAGTTACAATGGAGAGAGGGATCTATTCGAGATCTAGGCCCATCATGTCTGTTTAGGAATTTCAGGACTCCCCGACTAGAGGCCCAGTTGATGGGGTGGCCTGATAGTTACTAAAGAGTCATCCTTAAAGTGTGCCAGTCTCTAGCCCTTATTCAGATTTTGTAGTCCTTACTTTGATAAGGTTATCTTTGGAGTGAGTGAGAGAAGTATACTAGGAAGTAGGTGAGGAGGGTATCTAAGTCTAATTACACTCTATTTCATTATGAACTTTATGGGTTCTTTTTAGATCTTTCTACTTGCTTGCTGCATATACTGACTCACTGCAGACTACTAAGCACTTTTGCTTTCAGGTATATAGTACTCATGACCACAGAATGTGAGCTCAGATCTACAGGGATGCAGAGGTCACATAGGCTCCTAAGCTGAATATGGGCCCCAGATCAGATCAAATTGATGGGGTTTACAGGCAACAATAATTATACCCTTTTCCCATATTTGGGAGCTTCTCTCTTCCCTGATCCAGCTTTCTGCTCCTTTTCCAGCCATGACATCATCTCCCCAGACAATAACTAGGATCCACCTGCATATCAGATGTCAGGCTCATGAAAAAAAAAAAAAAAACTAGAATAGTCATGGGCTTTTTGGAATATAACTAAAATAAGACACTATCTACAAAATGGACAACCCCCCCCCAACTCTTCATATGAACTTTTCCAGCCTTTAGGTTTTTGATTAGTCAACAACTTATTTGGCTCTATATATTAAACCTTTTTTCAGCCACCAGGTTCCAGATGCTATGATGATGCCAACTGGACTTCCCTGGAGATTCAGCCCCACCAATGTGTCCTGGATCCCCACTTCCATAGAACTCTGCCCCACTAAGGAATGAGAAAAACAGGCTGGTAGTATGGATCGACCTGTCAATGCCCATGTTCAATGGGAAAGCAATTACAGAAGCCAGACCTTCTACCTTCTAACCCCAGAGGGATAAAGAATAGGAAAGTTTTCAGGGGAGGGATGGTATATGGAGTTCTGGTGGTGGGAATTCTGTGGAGTTGTACCCTTCTTATCCTATGTTTTTTTCAGTGTTTCTGTTTATAAATAATTATTTAAAAAATAATAAAAACATCATAGAATTACTAAGTAAAAATAATAATAATAAATGGCTGTTAGATGTGGATTAGTCATATGAGATTTTCAGTGACTACTCCTAGTTGGAAAGAAACTATAAGTATTTTTGTTGTTGTTTTTGTTGTTCAATAAGACAGAGAGAAATTGAGAGGAGAGAGGGAGATAGAGAGGGGGACAAAAAGGCACCTGCAGACCTGCTTCACAGCCTGAGAAGCTCCCAACTGTAGGTGGGGAGCAGGAGCTCTAACCTGGGTCCTTGGGTGGGTGCTTGCTCATGGTACTATGTGTACTTAACTGGATGTGTCACTGGAAGGCCCTCAGAATTTTGGTTATTAAGGATAATCTTATTTAATATTCAAAGCTGTTATGAACATCTGTAGTGATGTTAAGCCTATCTTTCACATAAATAAACTGGGACTCATAATTATAACTGATGTGGTTATTTTTACTATTACTAAACTTTCTCAACCCTATAAAGATCTAAAAACAACGTCCTGACTAGCAAATTATCAGCTTTTATTTAGCATTTTATGCCCTTTCCCTCCAAATATGTTCATACTCTGAGATATTACCTCATATTTCTTAAAATCTTAAGTATTTACTTTCTTTTCAACTAAAGTAAGAATTTAGAATGCTTCTGAAAACACCCAAATTGTCCTAATAGACAACATGAGAGATGTATGCTTCTGTACATCTCGGTGGGCTTTCCAAACAGCATCTGGTTATGACAAATATATTTAAAATAATGTTTTTTTAATTTGAGTGGAAAGTCTCTAGGAAAATCACAAGGCACAAGCTCATATTATTTACATGGCATATGATCATCAGTCCCTCAAGAACCCAATGTCAATCTAATTAATCCAAAAATATTAGGGAAGAAAAGGTGAATGAAATAAGGAAAGAGGAAAGAAGGGAGGGAGAGAAGGAGAAATAAACTGATGAGACTTTCTCTACAACCCTGCAATGTGAATAGCTGAGATATCAGTTTACCTAGGGAATTACTAAGGAAAGAAAACCAACAGCTATTTTTTTTAAATTCTTTTTTTCAGAGGGAAAAGTAACTTACTAATTGATTGATACCATTATAATTTCTTTTTTTTTTTTCTTTTTGCCTCCAGGGTTATTGCTGGGGCTCAGCGCCTGCACTGTGAATCCACTGCTTCTGGAGGCCATTTTTTCCCATTTTGTTGCTGTTGTTGTTGTGCTTGTAGTAGCTGTTATTGTTGTCACAGTTGTTGTTGGATAGGACAGAAAGAAATGGAGAGAGGAGGGGAAGACCGAGAGGAGGACAGAGAAATAGACACCTGCAAACCTGCTTCACTGCTTGTGGAGTGACCTCCTGCAGGTGGGAAGCCTGGGGCTCCAACCTGGATCCTTAAGCCATGTGCTCTTAACCCGCTGGTGTACCACCGAATCCCTATAATTTATTTATTTATTTATTTTTAATTTATAAAATGGAAATATTGACAAGACCATAGGATAAGAGGGGTACAATTTCACAAAATTCTCACCACCAGAACTCCAAATCCAATTCCCCCCCCCCCCCAATAGCTATCCTGTTCTTTATCCCTCTGGGCATATGGACCCAGGGTCATTACGGGATATAGAAGGTGGGAGGTCTGGCTTCTGTAATTGCTTCCCCACTGAATATGGACATTGAGAGGTCAATCTACTCTCCCTCCCTGTCTCTCTCTTTCCCTAGTTGGGTAGGGATCTCAGGAGGTGAGGCTCCAGGACACACTGGTGGGGTTGTCTGACCACTTAAGTCAGGTTGGCATCATGACAGTATCTGGAACCTGGTGGCTGAAAAAGAGTTAAGATATAAAGCAGAAGAAATTGTTGACTAACCATGAATCCAAAGGCTGGAATATTGCAGATGAAGATTTGGGGTCTCTGTTTTGGAAAAAGCTAGTAGGTCTATTTTAGGTATATTCCAGGGGGCCCAGAACCCAACTAGTTTTTGTCTGCACCTGACTTTAACATGCAGGTGACCTAAGTTATCATCTGGGGAGATGGTGTCATAGTTGGAAAAAGGACTAGAAAGCTGGATCAGGGGAAAGAGTAGCTCCCAAATATGGGGAAAGTATGTAAATATTATTAACCATAAACCCCATCAATTTGATCTGGGGCCCATAGTCAGTACAGGAGCCTATGTGACCTCAACACTTCTGTAAGTCTGAGTTGGCATTCTGTGGTCATAGCTAGGAACATTCCAGGCTGCACTAATTTCAGGACCCAGCATCCTCAATTGATAGCTAGAGTATGTTGTCCAACCTCCCTTCAGAGAATGAAACATTTCCTACCCTTGTTGATCCACACTGAAGGCAAGGTCCTATAGGGGCCCACAAAGGAGTCCATTATGTTCTTCCTGATGGAGACGATCAGTGACAGTTGTGAGAGGGATCTGTTAGAGGTCTAGGCCCATCATGTCTGTGTTGGAATCCCAGGGCCGCAGGTGATCGGGTGGCCTGGTAATGACTAAAGAGTCATTATTAAAGTCATTATGCCAGTCTCTTGCCTTTATTCAGAATTTGTAGTCCTTACTTTGTCTGACAAGGTGAGCTTTGGAGTTACTGAGGGACGTGCAGTTGGAGGTAGGTGAGGAGGGTATCTAGGTCTAAGTAGATACTATTTCATGGTGTGTTTTTAGGTCTTTCTACTTTCTTGTTACATTTATTGACACACTGCAAGCTACTGTGTACTTTTGCTTTAAGGTATATGTTTTCCCCTAACTTACAGAAAAATATACCTATGCCATATCTCATGGGCACTGGTCTATATCTAGGGTTTGATGTTTGTTAAGAACTGTGCCACCCTAATCAATGCAACGAGTACCACCTCAGCATGCTTCACTTCAGACTGTGTCCAGAGACTTCAGGTGTGGAATGACAACCCTTCAGCTTCATTATTCTGGTGAGATCTTTCCTTTAATAGTATCCTCTGATTCCATTCCAGTCTGTTCACTTCCTAGCAAAGTCCCAAAACCTAGATATAGACTAGGTCCCATAAGATAGAGCATATATTCACACATATCCATAGACTAGGGCAAAATATATACCTGAAAGCAAAAGTACACAATAGTCTGCAGTGAGTACCCACCAACACTTCATCTGCACTATTCTAGCCTTTAGGTCCATGACTGTTAACAATTTGTTTGGCTTTGTATGTTAACTCTCTTTTCAGCCACCAGGTTCCAGATGCCAGCATGATGCCCACCAGACTTCCCTGGACAGACGACCTCACCAATATGTCCTGGAGCTCCACTTCCACAGAGACCCACCCTACTAGGGAAAAAGAGAGGCAGGCTGGGAGTATGGGTCAACCAGTCAATGCCCATGTTCAGTGAGGAAGCAAATACAGAAGCCAGACCTTTCACCTTCTGCATCCCACAATGACCCTGGGTCCATACTCCCAGAGGGATAAAGAATAGGAAACCTACCAGGGGAGGGGATGGGATATAGAGTTTTGGTTGTGGGAATTGTATGGAGTTGTACCCCTCTTATTCTATGGTTTTGTTACTGTTTCGTTTTTTAAAGAAAGGAAGGAAGGAAGGAAGGAAGGAAGGAAGGAAGGAAGGAAGACAGACAGACAGACAGACAGACAGACAGACAGAAAGAAAGAAAGAAAGAAAGAAAGAAAGAAAGAAAGAAAGAAAGAAAGAAAGGAAGGAAGGAAGAAAGTGTGCCACCCAAAATGAAATTCAGGAGTCCTATGAGTCCATTACTCATCAGAGTATTGTAGTTGAAGAGTTGACATTGCAAGCCTGATGTCTCTGGATGCAGCTCACAGTGAAACATGCTGAAGTGTAATTTCTTATCCTACATTCTTTAGTGCCACATCCCTATCAAACCAGAAATGAAGGGTCGGACAAAGTCAACACCCGGGAACCACATCTTCAAGGAAGAGTGATTCTGGGAAGGGGACATGGCATGCCGATCAAATTTAGATTACAATTCCTTATTCTTATGATCACAGTGAGTCTTATGTTTGGCAGGAACAGGTGGGGATAAGCTCCCCTGGTCTATAGATTAATAACAAATGACCAGGATACTCAGTCACTAATTCCTGGAGGCCCAGCAGGGGATACAGTCCCTGATGACTCCCATTTTCAAGAAATAAAAACTGAAGAAAAACCCAGAGTTCAGCAAGTTAGAAAACTAGACAGAGGGTCCTACCTCAGACCAGCACCTACAGTTATGACCAAATGGGGACCAGCTTACCCCATGGGTGGTGGACTGTGGTTTCCTCCCTATTTTTACCACAGATATTTACCTAAGCCCGCTGACTGCCCTTTGCACTATACTGGTGCCTACATGCAGGGTGACAGAAAAGTTAGTATTAATGACACTCATGTATCCTGGTATAGTTTGCCCCTTTTTTATGAAGATTAGCAAGAAGCAGACCTCCTTGTTGTTTGCTTCCTCTCAGAACACGTTATAAATTATATACCCAATGGACACATTTGTGGTGCACCAAGTACAGAGACTACAGTAGATCTAGAGTCCCTAATGTAGATAAATTGAAATTAGTAAATATATTAAAAAGTAATGAGCCAAAAGAGGTATCAAAAATAGAAGACATACATACACTTTTAAGAAGATTTCTCAATCATATTGCCTCCCTTAGAAGCCAAAGCCTTAGCTTATGCTGCCCCCCCCAGTTAGATTTTCACAATAGGGAGTAAGTTAAATTTTTACAGAGAGCTCCTACTCATGAATGCTTTGCAGGTTACTCCCACAGGGCTTGACACTCCCTTGAAATAACCACAATTATCAGAAATGCTTTACTTTCTGTTCCAGATTCCTGCTTTCAAAATATCATGTAAATTCTCAAAAAAAGTATATAAATGCTTGCCTGTCTAATAAACATTGAGTTCAGATTCACCCTCCAATAGAGTGTGGTGTCTATCTGTTCTCCCTCGCACCGACTCATGACCCACCCGGGGCTCTCTTCAGCAGACCCTGACAACTCCTGCTGCTCCCCAGCCTGAGTGGTCCATCACACTTTAGTTCATATTTTAATCTTTTTTTTATTGAGAGGAAGATAAGTCCAGGGTACTAGTGCACTATTTTATACAGTATCAGGAATCAAACTCAGGGTCTCATTTATTCAAGATACATATTTTTCTTCTGAGTCACTTCTGGACATTTTTTTTCTGAAGATAGTTCATTCATGTCTTATAGTTTAATATGAAGATAAACTGTTATCACTTCAATTAAAATTAAAAGGGAGAAAAGTATTTTTGACCCTTAGAAACTATGGTTCATGCATACAAGTTTTGGGAAAAAATCAGGTTTGATCTTTTTTAGAACTTACATGAGTCTTTGATCATTTACTCATATCTGATGGAGATATTTGAGGCATACTTCAGTTTACTAGTACCAATTTCACTTTTAGTCAACTTCTCTGTAAGAAATCTGCATTCTCCTGTAGCTTGAAGTTTATTGAGTCTTATACAGAACTCACTGTAAGGGATAAATGGACTCCCATAATGCCTTTTTTTGCCCCATCACATTTATGGTTATAACCACATTTAAAAGTCAGCATGTCTGTCACTGATCTATCTTGGCATTCTGTCTGATTCTCCTTATTTTCAATCTTGCTGCATTAAACCATCAGAATCTGTTCTGTGAGTATGTCAAGCGATCGGAATAGGGAGTTCAGCATTTCACTGGCTGTCTAAATCAATCATTTTTTTCAGCATGAATAAGTCATGTTTAAATGAATGGCTTCAGTGTACATTGGAGAGATGCCTGTGTGAGGAGAAAAATCAATCCAGGTTTGGTGATGTCGTGTTACAGTCTACTTTAGCTGGGCTCACCTTTCCTTCCACCAATATGATGGATACACAATCATTGCAATAGGAACCCTGCTTAAGTTTCCTGAAGCTTCTCTAGTAGAATCATTTTTGATGGTCTAGTAGAAAACTCATTAAGGATATTTCAGAATCTGAAATCAGTGTGGCCATCGCAGCCTTTCAGAGCATGGGATGACGGATGGAGATGTCTCACTCAGAGTGTTTACCGCCAGGCAGGTGGACTTGATTCCCTTGATCCCTCAAAGAACAGTTGAAGGATTTTTTCAGCATTAACTTATCTCTTTTTACTTCTATCATCTATCCATAATTCATTTCAAGAAATGTTTGTGCTGGGAAACAGTCTCAGGGACTATCTCATTGGTTTTACATGAAGGTCACACTTTTGTTCTTTTTTCCTAGAGCAAAACTCGGACTTTGCCAAGAGGGATGAATCTTCTGTTGAAGGATCAACCTAAATACCTTCAGTTTCACCAGTTAATCAGTCTCTACCATCTTTGGTTGCATGTAAAGACAGAAACACTGCACCATCTCAAAGGAAACTTGACCAGTTAGGGAGAGAGAAATGAAAACTGAAGAGACACACAAGGCTTTGTGTTGTAATGCATGCTCTATACCAACACACACACACACACACACACACACACAGTATTAGTATCTGACTACTAATAACCAGTGTCGGAGCTAACTCTGTTCTCACCTTTACTATTATCCTTACAAGGAGTCCCTCTGCAGTAGCCATCAAGGAACTTAGATAAAATAGAGATGTATTACTGAAAAGATTTAGAAATGACAGCAAATGTGGGTCAAAGTGAGGCTACACTGGAGAAAGAGCACAGCTTTTGCGTTCGGTTTTGATTGGGGCTGAAGTGGGGGGAAGGGGTTCTAAACATTTACGATTCAGTCTTCATTGGTGAAGTTGTAATCTGAGTGGGATTTTGAGTTAGAAAGAAGGAAGGACTAATTGAAAGGAAGAAGGCTAGAAGGCAGGAAGGAAAGCTGGGGAAAGGAAGTAAAGGAGGAAAAGAGAAAGAGAGGAAGAAAGTTAATATTTTACTAGGTATGTATGTATGCATTTATTAATTTATTTTTATGATTCCCAAAACATTACTCAGTTCTGGCTTATACTGGTGCTGGGAATTGAATGTGGGACTTGGGAGTCTTGGGCATGAATGCCTTTTTGCATAACTATTATATATCCCCCACCCTTTTTTAATCTTTATAGTCCACAGAATCTGTCATGATTTGCAACTTTATTTTCATATCACAAAATGAACATAGACCATATATAAATCAGACTACATATTTCATGGCTGGCATGCTGATACAACTTTATTTCCAAAAGCAAATAGTGGTATGGATTTAGACTTCAGGCTGTGTTTTAATGACCCCTAAAGTACAATTATGTGAAGAAATACAGAAAAGTCTCTAAAAATCCAATTCAGATGGAAAATAGGACATTTATGAATAACTTGTGTGGGGAGATGTGTGTATTTACTGAAGCAATTAAAGATGTAAGAGTTCACTGAACAGGTGACCCCTGCTATATGGAAATACATCTTCCTCGTGAAAACTGTCCTAAGCTGGCAAGGCAAAAAAACTACCGCTCAAAATGAGCTGAGATGCCAGTGATGAGAAGAAGCCAAGTTCCTGAGAAGTCATACATGGATACAAACTTGGAGTATTCCAGGAGTGTTGTTAAAATTCGTAGGCTCCAGCCGGCCAGGCTAGCTTCACGGGCGGGTAACAGAGATTACCAGAGACATACGGCTGGGCAGGGAAGCTGTATTTCTTTATTCAGGAACAACGATACATAAACCAAACCAAACTAATCACCAACCAGAACTCTGCTGTCTCTTTGCAGTGGCGCAAGCACTCTCTCTAACTCTCTAACTCTCCAACTCTGGAACTCTGGAACCCTGGAACTCTGGCCCTCTCTCTTACTCTGCAACTCTCCAACTCTGGAACTCTGCAACTCTGCAACTCTTCAACTCTCCAACTGTGTAACTCTCTAACTCTCTCTCTGGAACTCAGGAACCCTCTCTCGGGGTTCCTTGGGGCGGGGCCAAGCAGGCCCGCAAAATTAGTAGGACTGGTCCAATTCTCTTGGCGGGGGAGAACTAGAACCCAATGTAAAGCATACAACAATTACCCCTTTTCTTTTTAACTAAATGACTACAGTATCAAGGGTGTGGGGTGAATAGAAACCTCTATCATACAGGCATTTTTTAAAAAAAGAAACTGGCACCAACATGGAGAAACATGTAAGCAAGTAACAAGAACCAGTGTGTTGCCAAGGGAAGGCCTGAGGGGGCTGGCCATTTTTTGCCTCTGTGGGCAAAACTTTATCAGCTTAAAAAAAAATTTCTTGCCTCTGGGGGGTGTACTTTCTTGATGGACATTTGCATGGGGGTGGGGAACGGCCTAGAGTCCTAAAGGCAGCTGGCTGCAATTTACTTACTATGAAACAAAACTTGTTATTAGCATATTTCTAATAGAGAAGGAATTTGAGACTTTTACATAGCAACAACGTCTTTTTAACCTCTTGTTACACCCATTTAAGATGGAATCAGGAAAGGAAACCTCAGGCATCAGAATAATTAGCATAGCCATTGTGCAATCTACCATTTCTAATAGAGAAGGTAATGGAGAGTTTTACATATCAACAAGTCTATTTAACCTTTTGTTTAGACCAACTTAGTTAAAATATATTGATTGTTAACTAATTTTTACCTCAGACTCTAAATGTAAGTTAATTTTATCTTTATGAGAATTACGTTGAAAACCTTTTTCATTTAACTTTGACTAGTAAGAATTTAGCCTTAAAGTTACTGTTTACCAAACTTTAAACATACACATAAACATGGTCATTAGTATACAAGGAGAGAAACCTTTGTTACAAAAACATGTCATTTCAAACACGAATTTAGATATGTACTGTCTTAGTTGTTGGGGGGGGGGGTAACCATCCGGAGGTGGCTTCCCGCGCAGCTTCACTTCTAGGAATTGCAGGTTGCGATCTCTGCACAAATCCCTGGGTACTCCAGCTTGTCTGCCTTCAGACAGGACCGGCAGCTGGAGATCTCGTGTGCCCAGTTTTGGCAGGGAGCTCGGGGGTCCGGGAGGTTCGGGATCGTTCCATAATTCATAGCAAGAGGGCAGGCAGGCCAGTTTTGTAGAAGGCGTGGGCCTAGGTGCCCCGGGGTGGCAGCCATGATAGGCCGCTGCGGCCCTGCCCCATGGCCCTGCCATGTCTGCTGCCCTGCTCGCAGTGGCCGAGCAGCATGGAGGGATCACACGTCCAGTGCCCTGCGCCACGCGGTGGAGAGCTGGCTCCTGTGGGCTGGCCTGTGTGCTGGCATTGGGCTCCTGCATGGTGGCATCGGGCTCCAGCGTGTTGGCATTGGGCTCTTGTGTGCTGGCGTCAGCCTCCTGCGGGCTGCACGGCTGCGGGGCTGTGGGCGCGGTGCGCAGGGTTGTCTGGGCGAAGCTGACTGGCTGGCTGTTTAACCATGTGGAAACAGCAGCTCTGCGCCTCGCCTCCCGCCCGCTGGCTATTCCCGCTGGCTGTTCTGAGTTCGCCCGAGCGAGTGGAAACCACAGAGTGGTCCAGAGATAAATGTTCCAGAAACAGCAAAACAGTCTCGTGAAGAAAGAGCAGAGGCCTTTGGAGATCTCTTCACAAGCAGAAGAGAAGGCCATAGTGCATAGGTAGCCAAATTGTCTTTACTTATCTGAGAGATGCGCAGGTCAGGTCCACATGGGCACCATTTGTTGTTAAAATTTCGGACGGCTCCAGCTGGCTGGGATAGCTTCACGGGGGGTAACAGAGACACGGAGACAACGGCTGGGCAGGGAAGCTGTATTTCTTTATTCAGGAACAACGATTCATAAACTAAAACAAACTAATCACCAACCAGAACTCTGCTGTCTCTTTGTGGCGACGCAAGCACTCTCTCTCACTCTTGAACTCAGGAACTCAGGAACTCTCTGCTGCCTCTTTGCCCCCGAGGCGCCACCAAGCACTGTCTCTTACTCTGCAACTCTGGAACCCCTCTCGCAAGCACTCTCTCTTACTCTCCAACTCAGGAACCTCTAACTTTGCAACTCTTCAACTCTCCAACTGTATAACTTTCTAACTCTCTCTCTGGAACTCAGGAACCCTCTCTTGGGGTTCCTTGGGGCGGGGCCAAGCGGGCCCACAAAATGAGCAGGACTGATCCAATTCTCTTGGCGGAGGAGAACTAGAACCCAATGTAAAGCATACAACACAGGACTTATCAGAAAGCCACTGTGATTGGGGTACAGAGAAGATGATGAAAATGTCTGCTTTGCAGGGTTGTTTAAGCAAGGCATAAATGAAGTATGCATGCCAAGCAGCGTGTCTACCCAACACATGCAAGCACCATTTGCATTATAAATCATCAGTTCATATATTAAAAGTTAAATAGAACAGTTTGTAGATTGCACTTAGGTTCTTTTCCTTTAGAAATAAAGAGGTGATTAGCAAAAAAAAAAAAAAGAAAAGAAAAAAAAACAACTCAACAGCTCAGTTACATTTTTTAATGTTTATTTAAAAAAATATTAGGGTGATAATGAATTCCAGCACCTTTGTTTATACATGGTGTTGCTATTTGCTTTCTCAGTTTTGTATAAAAGGTGCCTGCTAGATATTCAGATAACCCCCCCACCCCACCCCTCCCTATCAAGGACTCCCAAACCCCTCTCCTTCCAGACTCCCTATTCTCCTCCCTCCCCAGAGTCCTTTGCTCTGGTTCAGTACACCAGCCCTAGTTCATGTTCTGTTCTGTGTTCTCCCTTTCTTGTTCTGTAGTTCTGTCTCTTGAGTTTCACTTACATTTGGCATTATCCTGCACTCATGCATTTCTTCCTGACTCATCTCCCTTAGCACTTTTATTTTTACTTCCAGTGAGGGTGAAACAAAGAATAAGATTTAAGGGTATCTGTTCTAGGAAGTCGGGCAGTAGCAAAGCGAGTTAAGTGCACGTGGCGCAAAGTGCAAGGACCATGGCGTAAGAATCCCAGATCAAGCACCTCCCTGGCTGGCTCCCCACCTGCAGGGGAGTCACTTCACAGACTGTGAAACAGGTTTGCAGCTGTCTATCTTTCTTTCTCCCTGTCATCCCCTCCTCTCTCTCCATTTCTCTCTGTCCTATCCAACAAGGACAACAATAACAGCATCAATAATAACTACAACAATAAAACAAGGGCAACAAAAGGAGATAAATAATTTTTTTTTTAAAAAAGAAAATCTAGGGGGTCGGGCGGTGGCGCAGTGGGTTAAGCGCACGTGGCGCAAAGTGCAGGTACCGGCATAAGGATCCCGGTTCGAGCCCCCGGCTCCCCACCTGCAGGGGAGTAGCTTCACGGGCGGTGAAGCAGGTCTGCAGGAGTCTATCTTTCTCTCCCCCCCTCTCTCTGTCTTCCTCTCCTCTCTCCATTTCTCTCTGTCCTATCCAACAACAAAGCAACGTCAACAATGGCAATGATAACCGCAACGAGGCTGCAACAACTAGGGCAACAAAAAGGGGGAAAAATGGCCTCCAGGAGCGGTGGATTCATGGTGCAGGCACCGAGCCCAGCAATAACCCTGGAGGAAAAAAAAAAAAAAAGAAAATCTATTCTGATGTCTAGGTTTTTGGTAGTTAGCATTGGTTCACCATCATTAGACATATCACTCTGTCCTTTCTGCCTTCTCTTTTCACATATGCTCTTTTTGTTACTGTTGTCTGAGTTTCTATTTATAGTTTACCCCAGGTCACATCTTTTGGAGTTAGAGTTCCTTAGGCCAGTCCTGCAATTTTCACCACTTGCGCTTAACTGGCTGCGCTACCACCCAACTCCTGGAGTTAGAGTTCCTTCACTTCTTTTTCTGTAGGATTCCTTCCAGTAGTTCTTGCAAGGCAAGCTTGGTGGAGGTGATTTTTTTTTTTTAGTTTTAGTTTTTTTATGTTACATTCATAGAAAAAAAGAAAGAAAAAGAGGAGCCTTCCCAGATACACAAAATAGCCCTCCAAATAACACGTGGAATCAAAAATAACACAAACATATAATGAAAGCAGACATGATAGGATTACATCATCCATATAGCATTTCCCAAGATGGAACCTGGTGGGGTCATGCTTCCTCTAGGGGCAGGGTGCACTGCTGCCTCTATAGGGGCTGCAGCCAAAAAGGCACCAAAAACCATTTTGCTAGGTTGGGGATAGGTAGCGAAATGGTTATGCAAAGAGACCCTCATGCCTGAGGCTTCATAGGCCTAGGTCCAATCCCCCACACCACTATAGGCCAGAGCTGAGCAGTGCTCTGGTAAACAATCATATATATTTTTCATTTTGTCTCTTGTCATGTAAGTATCAACATCCTCAGGTTTATTTCTATTAGCAAAAATAACACCAGTGTATCATGAAATTTTCAGAAACAGGAGATAGTAATATTCACCTTTATAGGTTCTTACACACAGAGAAAAGCATGAAAAATGGACGAGATAGTGGTGCATTTGATTGAATGTGTTGGTCTGCTTCTAATCCTGCTTATAAGACCTTCTGTTTTGATCATCACATGAGGTTCACTTGTATTGCTTAAAGCTGTGATCTATTGACATAATCATTGTTTTCATCCCCACTGGTTCATGCCGTTTTTCCACTCTGCCCCCTCTCTTAGTCACACCCTATTTTCCACCAGTTAATCCCCATTGGTTTGCACTCTCTTTTCACTCCACCCTCTCTTAGTCACATCCTATTTTTATACCCTACCACTTCCTTCCTGGAAAGTATAAATGCATATGAATAAAGCCAGCATGGCATTGCATTGCATTACATCCTGGCTCAGCCATGAGTCCTTGTTCATCTCTCTCCTACCAGAGAAGCTAGCACAGG
Organism: Erinaceus europaeus; assembly: GCF_950295315.1. NCBI lineage: Eukaryota > Metazoa > Chordata > Mammalia > Eulipotyphla > Erinaceidae > Erinaceus > Erinaceus europaeus. Next base: position 117,607,387 of record NC_080169.1, on the reverse strand, counting down.
GACCAGCAGAATGTGTCTGTTACCATGTGCAAAGAACCATGTTCAGGTCCCTGATCCACACCAGCAGAAGGGAAGCTTCACAGGCACTAAAGCAGTGTTGCAGGTATCCCTGTATACTCCCCACCTCTATTTTTTTTCTCCATCCTACAAAAATATAAAGATGATTAAAAAATAAAGCAAGACAAAAAAGAGCATGCAAAAGATGAATAAGCACAGATCAATGGTGGTGATTATTTCTAGAGAGAAAGATTTATAGGATGAGGAGGAAATGGGAGGTATCAACTGTATGCATGAAGACTTTTCTTGAATGAGCATCAGATAATCTCACTCACAGATTGTATCGAAGAAACAAAACCAAAGGTGTTACAGGGTGACTCTTTAAGGGGTTGTAGACTGTTGCAGGGTATTTGGAGACACAGAAGGGCAAGGTAGTAGCATTATCTAAGTCCCTAAGGTAGAACAAATTAGGATTTGGGAAAGGGTAAAATATATCCAGACCTATCTTGAGGAACTGTATCCTGTGACAATGAAACTTTATAATGAAACTTTATAATGAAACTTCCTCCATAATATGATACCAGAGTTCACAAAAAAAGTAGCAAATGTAAATATATATATATATATATATATATATATAGAGAGAGAGAGAGAGAGAGAGAGAGAGAGAGAGAGAGAAGCTCTTTGAGATATACAAATATATTTATTATACTCCTCTCTAGCTATTTTGGAGCACCAAAATATTTTCTAAGTATGAAAATAGGCACTTGAACCTATCACCATAACATGCTGGGGCAAATTAATAGGGTCTGAAATATAAATCAGATGACCTAGCATTTCTAAATCCATCAGCATTTTCCATATGGCAAAAACCATGCACATAACTGTCATTCTAATTTTGAAACAAATATAGACATTAAGCAGTCTATGTTTCTGTTGAAGAATCCAAAGATATCATATATATTCTGGGAAAGACTAGCTGGGTTATTTTTTTTCCCAGACTTCTTATAATTGGCTACTTTGCTTAGTTTAGGAAGAGGACCATCCTGTGTGCATCCAATCTGGAGCAGTCCAAGCTGCAGATTGACTTTCAGGGTTTCTTACTCTATTTTCTTTTATTATTACTTTTATTATATATTTATGTCCCTTTTCCCTCCACTTCATGTTGAGCAAAATCAACTGTTGTTGCTTTTTCCATTGATAGGTGACCGGGTGTGCTATTCATTGTGGTAGTAACTTGTTTCACTCTCCTTCTTCCCTCCACTCTCCTTTTTCTCTACTCCTAGATAATTAAAAATATATATATATCTTTCTTTTCACTGCTCTTTCCCCCCCCCTTCTTCTTCCTTCTTTTGCTTTCTGAATTCACTGATATTCCTTTGTGAATTATTTTGTGGAATAAACCTGACTCAAAGTGGATTCTCTCTCTCTCTATCTCTTTTCTCTTTTCCTTTCTAGTTCTTGCTATCTCTAGAATTTATAGTGGAGTGTAATTTACATACTTGTCTATTATTGTTTTGTCTTTTTACCCTTTCTCTTCTTTTTCTTTTTCTTTATTTTTTTTTCTTGGACTGAAGGTGTTGTTTGGCTAACTGGTATTGGTTGAACTGCATCAATAGTTGTGTCAGTTGCTATTGTACTTTATGAGGTTTGTGACTGCATTTTTGAGAGGACTTTAGTTTAGTGTGGCTTGTACTTAAACACAAAAACTTAAGAAAGACAGAACACAAAAACACAAACCACATAAAATAAAAAGGTTAAATCAAGAGCAAAGGGAAGTAGAGAAGAATGAAAACAAACCACTTTATCTCACCAGAAACAAAAGTAAACTCCAAATGGATCAAGGACATGGATTTTAGACCAGAAACCATCAAATACTTAGAGGAAAACATTGGTGGAACACTTTTTGTATCAAAGGCATCTTTGATGATACAAACCCAATTGCAAAACCAAATCAATGGGACTACATCAAAATGAAGAGCTTCTGCACAGCCAGAGAAACCATCACTCAAACAAAGAGACCCCTCACAGAGTGTGAGAAGATCTTCATATTCCATACATCAGACAAGAGACTAATCACCAAAATATACAAAGAACTCAGCAACTAAAAAGAAAATGACCCTATTCAAAAATGGGCAGAGGATATGAACAAAAAATTCACTACAGAAGAGATCCAAAAGGCTAACAAACACAGGAACAATTGCTCCAGGTCACTGATTATTAGAGAAATGCAAATAAAGACAACATTGAGATACTACTTCACACCAGTGAGAATGGCTTACATAAAAAAAGACAGTAGCAACAAATGCTGGAGAGGCTGTGGAGACAAAGGGACCCTTCTACACTGCTTGTGGGGATGTAAATTGGTCCAACATCGGTGGAGAGCAGTCTGGAGAACTTTCATGAGGCTAGACATAAACCTTCCATATGGCCCAGTAATTCCTCTCTTGAGGATATATTCCAAGGACTCCATAACAACCCAACCAAAACTATATGTGCACACCTATGTTCATAGCAGCACAGTTCGTAATAGCTAAAAACCTGGAAGCAACCCAGGTGCCCAACAATAGATGAATGGCTGAGAAAGCTGTGGTATATATACACAATGGAATACTATGCAGCTATGAAGAACAATGAACCCATGTTCTGTTCTCTAACCCATCTTGGATGGAGCTAGAAGGAATTATGTTAAGTGAGCTATGTCAGAAAGACAAACATGAGTATGACATGATCCCACTCATAAACAGAAGTTGAGAAAGAAGAACAGAAAGGAAAACTCAAAGCGGGATTTGAGTGAGTTTGGAGTAGGACACCAAAGTCAAAATCTCTGGGTTTAGAGTGAAGGAGGATGTCTGGCTTCACTGGAGGGAGAGGGAGGGGGAAGGATGGGATGAGACACAGTCTTTTGGTGGTGTGGATGGTGTTTATGTACACTTCTATTAACTTGTAGTAATATAAATCACTATTTAATTAATATTAAAGGGAAAAATTGATTGACTGTCTCAAACTTTTTTAATGCACAGACAATAGGTTGAGTCTTTGTTATGTTGACTCTTTTAAAAGCTTAGACCAGGGAGAACAGAAGCAACCGGTGGCATAGCTATATACAAATACTGTCAAAGGACACAAATTATGGTGATGTTGTGTATGGTACAAAAAAAATCACAGAGTCCCTCCCACCAGACAAAGAGACGGGCTGGGAGTATGGATTAACCTGTCTACACCCATGTTCAGTGGGGAAGCAATTACAGAAGCCAGACCTTCCACCTTCTGCATCCCACAATGACCCTGGGTCCATGTTCCCAGTGGGATAAAGAATAAGAAAGCTATCAGGGGAGGGGGTGGGATATGGAGATCTGGTGGTGGGAACTGTGTGGAATTGTATTCCTCTTATCTTATGGTTTTTGTCAGTGTTTCCATTTTATAAATAAAAATTATATCCAAAAATATTAGAAAATTTTCAGCTATCATTTAAAATTATTTTTGCATGTTAATGTTTTTCAGTTTCTACATTCCAGTGAAAGCACTTGGTAGCTTTCTTTTACTTTCTATTTACATTACTACTTTGAATCATCTTCAGTGTCATCTTTTTATAAAAGAAGTATTAGTTAATAATGACCTACAAGATTGTAGGATAATAAGGGTATAATTCCATATCATTCCACCACCATAGTTCTGTATCCCATTCCCTCTATTGAAAGTTTCCCTGTTCTTTATCTCTGGGAACATGGACCAAAGATCTTTATGAAATGCAGAAGGTGGGAGGTCTGGCTTCTGTAATTACTTCTTCACTGGACATGGGTGTTGGTAGGTTGATTCATACCACCAACCTGTTTCTACCTCTCCCTAGTTGGGCAGGACTCTGGGCAGGTGTGGTCCCAGGACGCACTGGTGAGGTAGTCAGCCAAATAAGTTAAGTTGATATCATTGTACCATCTGAAACTTGTGGGCTGAAAAGCATTAAGATATAAAGCAGAACAAATTTTTCAATAATCAGGAACCTAAAAGTAAGAATATAGCAGATGAAATTTGGGGTCTTTAAGTTAAAAGAAGCTAGAAATTCTATTTTAGGTATATTCTAAGTGACTCAATACTTTAATAATTTTTTCCTGCGCCTGACAGCTAACATGCAGGTGGTCTAAAAGTATTGTCTGGGAAGTTAGTATCAGAGTTGGAAATAAGACTAGAAATCAGGATCAGAGAAGAGTGTAGCTCCCAAATATGGGAAAAGCATAAAAATACTGGTATCCAGTGTCATCTTTTTTTTCTTCAAATGGACACACTATTATCTTTCAAGTTGTTGAGTAGGAGTCCATGGAGTTTATATTCCATAAGTTATAGATCAGTAGACAAATCTAATTTTAAATTTATTTATAAAATAAAAAATATTGACAAAACTGTCAGATTAGAGGTGTAAAATTCCACACAGTTCCCACCACCTGAGTTCTGTATCCCATTTCCTACACTTCAAGCTTTCCTATTCTTTATATTTATGGCAGTAAGGCCCCAAGATCATTATGGGGTGCAGAAAGTGGAAAGTCTGGCTTTTGTAACTGCTTCTCCACTAAACATGGCATTGGCATTTTGATCCATACTCCCAGCCTATCCCTTCTTTCTTTAGTAGGGCGGGGCTCTGGAGAGATGAGATTCCAGGGTACATTGGTGAGGTCATTTGCCCAGGGGAGTCAGGCTGGGATCATGATATTATTTGAAACTTGGTGTCTGAAAAAGCATTAAGATATAAAACAGAAGAAATAATCAGGAACCTAAATCAAAAACATAGCAGAAAAGATGTGGAGTTTCCATTTTAGAAAAAGTTAGTAGTTCTATTTTAGGTATATTCCAAGGGACCCATGACTTTACTAATTTTTGCCTGAGCCTGACAGCTAGCATGCAGGTGGGCTAAAGGTATTGTCTTGGGATATGATCATAGCTAAGAACATTCTAGGCATCAATCATTTCAGGACCCATCTTTCTGGACTGATAGAGTATTTTGGCTCAACTTCCCTTCAAAGAATGGGACAGTCCCTACCATTGTTGATCCACATTGAGGGCAAGGATGTGTGAGGGCCAACAAAAGGGTCCATTATGTTGTTCTTGATGGAGATGACCAGTGATAGTAAAGAAAGGGATTTGTTAGAGGTCTAGGCTCACCATGTCTGTGTCAGAATCCCAGGATTCACTAACTAGGACCCGGGGAGATGAGGTGGCCTGGTAGTAAGCAAAAGAGCCATTATTAAAGTATACTGGTCTTTTGCCCTTATCCAGCTTTTGTGGTCCTTACTTTGTCTGACAAGGTTAGCCTTGGAATGATTGAGGGAAGTGAAGTAGGAAGTAGGTGAGGAGAGTATCTGGGCCTAAGTAGAAACTATTTGATTAAGAATTCTATGTTGTCCAACCTCTGTGGAGAACTCTCAGAAGCCTAGAAATGGACATACCCTATGACCCTGCAATTCCCCTCCTGGGGATATATCCTAAGGAACCCAACACATCCATCCAAAAAGATCTGTGTATACATATGTTCTTGGCAGCACAATTTGTAATAGCAAAAACCTGGAAGCAACCCAGGTGTCCAACAACAGATGAATGGCTGAGCAAATTGTGGTATATATACACAATGGACTACTACTCAGCTGTAAAAAATGGTGACTTCACCGTTTTTAGCCGATCTTGGATGAACCTTGAAAAAATCATGTTGAGTGAAATAAGTCAGAAACAGAAGGATGAATATGGGATGATCTCACTCTCAGGCCGAAGTTGAAAAACAAGATTAGAAAAGAAACACAAGTAGAACCTGAAATGGAATTGGAGTACTGCACCAAAGTAAAAGACTCTGGGGTGGGTGGGTGGGTAGGGAGAATACAGGTCCATGAAAGATGATGAATGACATAGTGGGGGTTGTATTGTTAAATGGGAATCTGGGGAATGTTATGCATGTACAAACTATTGTATTTACTGTTGAATGTAAAACATTAATTCCCAAATAAAGAAATAAATTATTAAAAATAATAATAATAATAAAAAAAAGAATTCTATGTTGTCTTTTTTAGGTCTTTCTACTAGCTTGCTTCACTTAACTGCAAACAATTGTGTACTTTTGCTTTAAAATATATGTTTTCCCCGAACTTATGGATATATGTGCACATGTGCTCTATCTCATGGACCCTGGTCCATATCTAGGTGCTGTGGTTTTGTTAGGAAGTGCACTACCCAAAACAGAATTAAGGAGTCCTATGAACTAGGAACAGTCTTACCAGAGTAGTGAAGCTGAAGGGTTAACACTGCAGGCCTGTTGTCTTGGACACAGCAACACTGCACACTGTTTAGTATAACTGTATTTTTTTTCCTAATAAACTAATAAGTTTTAATTTAAACAATGATTATATGTTGATTAGAAGAGTGAATAATTGAAAGAAGGATTATACGAAGAATTATATATTTGTTGTGGGTTATTGGAATATTGGCCATAACATTATAGAAGTGTCAAGTGTACAGTTTTGTATTTCTGCACCTGTCCACATCACTTTGTTACCATCACACAGTCTTTTCCAAACCTGGTCCCATACTTATTACCCCCTTATCTGTTTTACCTAATCCCACTTTCTTTTCCTCTTGTAAGCATCATGCTATTACCAGAATGTAAAAGTTTGCTTTTTGTTTGTTTGTTTACCTCTTTATTTTATCTTACACATTTGAGTGAAACTTACTTGTATTTTTTCTACTTGATTTATTTCATTTACCACAAACCCTTCACAGTCCATTCACAGCGTTCTTACAAATGAAAACATTTCATCCCTTTTTGTAACTGATCAGTATTTAGCTTTGTATATGACCCACACACAGCTTCTTTATCTACCCATATTTTGATGAGCAGACATTTAGGCTGTTTCTATATCACAACTCTTATAAATATTATGCAATGTACCCAGAACCATGCATATTCCTTTAAATTAATGGGTTGTTATTTTAATGTGACTTTTTTTTTATTTTAGTCAAACACTTCACTCACTAGCTCATAGATTATTATTTTTTAATATTTATTTATTTCCTTTTGCTGCCCTTGTTGTTTTTTTATTGTTGTAGTTATTATTGTTGTTGTTATTGCTGTCATCATTGTTGGATAGGACAGAGAGAAATGGAGAGAAGAGGAGACGACAGAGAGGGGAAGAGAAAGATAGACACCCACAGGCCTACTTCACCATTTGTGAAGCGACTCCCCTATAGGTGGGGAGCAAGGGGGAGGGGGGCTGGAACCTGGATCCTTCCACAGGGGGTGTGCTCAGGATTTTGTTTTTCTCTCACCCTCTCTCTTGTTTGATATATATAATGTGAAAGGGAGCTAGTGGAATAAGATGGAAATATGTAGGTGCTGAGATAATGGGTGTGGTGAGGTAACATACACTTGGAGGCATGTGAATCTGTTCTCCTCAAATATATAGTCTTAGATGCCGAGGTTAAATTTTATTTATGAAAATAAAACTAAAAATTCAATGATTCATAAACACTTGAACAGTTTAAAAATGGTTTGTTGACTGACAATATTTGCCATTTCTTCCCTATTTAATCTAGAACCTTTTTTTAAGCATTCATTTTGTTTTGGAAGAGAGCTTTAAAATAGATGGCATGGCATGTATTCCATGACCAGTAATGAGCTATGGGTATAAAATAAATTAGCTCATAAAGAGAAAGTTAGAAGATTGAGATTCATGGCCAGCCTGGGAACTGAGACTATGTTAAATGTGATCTACCTCTGCTGACCTACTTCTTTGCTAATACAAACAATATGCACTGTATTCTGTCTATAAGGCTGAAGGACTAAGACCAGATAAGTTCAGCAACATTTTAAAGCAGAACTCTTCAACTCAGAGATTATCTCTCATACATCCAGTCCTTCTCACTCAATCACCTTGGTTCTGGAAACATCCATCTTAAAATGAATAAAACAGGGACTAGGTGGTGACACACCTGGTAGAGTGTACGTGTTACAAGGTTCAAAGACCCGTATTCAAGCCTTCCTGCAGGGGGAAAGTTTCACAGGTTCTTTTGATTTAAAATGTCTCAAATATATTTGCCAAGAAAGCCACTTAGAAGAAGTAAATCTACATACTACTTTCATAGCTGTCATATAATAGTGGACTGTATATTTGTGTTTTATGATATATTGAATACTTTCAATTATACTACACTAAAAAGTGTTGGCTCAACCATGGAAAGTTTCATATACAGAAAGCAGACAACAGAAATTTCTGTAAGCATCAAGATATCTGCTACCTCTCTGAAATATATATATATTTTTTATCTTTATTCATTTATTGGATAAAGACAGTCAGAAGTCAAGCTAAGGGGGAGATAAGGAGGGAGAGAGACACCTGCAGGCCTGCTTCACCACTCTCAACATCTTCCCCCTGCAAGTTCAAGACCAGGGGGCTTGAACCTAGGACCTTGTAACATGTGTGCTGAACCAGGTAAACTATCACCTGGCCCCTCACCTCTGATATATATATCCTGTCATTCAAATAGAGCTCCAGCCCCCTTAAAAAAAAAAAAAAAAAAAAAAAAAAGCTTGGAATGACACCCCTGCTGGGCCAGGAATCTAGGAAGCTTGCTAGGAGCAGCTGGCCAGCCTATGGGGGCTGGTTTTGGGGTGTGGGAGGGGGGGAGGAAGGGTGAGTTCAAAAATAGTCAAGCCAAAGATTTGCCTTTCCTTTTTCCTTTTGGCCTCTGCCAGCCCATGAGTGGGATATGGGACTCTTTTGGTTCCACCCTGACCACCCCTTGCTCTCCCTTACCACTGATGGTCAGAAATCCATCCTTCTCCCAAGAATCCCAGGATGAGAGCCAGCCACTTTCCTCAGGATCTCACACCAGCGTGGTCTCTATGTCACCATCTTGGCTCTGCCTCCCCCCCACCCCGTTTCTAAGATTTTATGAGGAATATGGGACTTGTAGTTGGGGGTAGGTGGCACAGAACTTTGGTGGGCATGGTTTAGAATTATACTCCTGTAATCTTATAGTGTTAGTAACCTTTAAAAAGCTGAAAAGAAAGGAAGGAGTGAAGGAAAGAAGGAAGGAAGGAGAGAGGGAAGGAGTCAAAGGAGTTATGATTATATGCATGTTCAGATACCTTTTGTGGTTTTCTGTTACATAAATACACATTTTAATGGAAATGGGAGGCAGCACACCTGGGAAAGTGTGCAAGCTACCAAAGAGAAGATCTGAGTTCAAGTCCGTGGTTCCTACCTGGTAAGGGGAAGCTTCATGAATAGCATGGCAGCAGACTGCAGGTGTTTATTCCCCTCTCTATTTCTCTCTGTGTGTCATGAAATAAAAAGGTTGTTGGGAGCATTGTGCAGCAAAACTGCAGCAATAACCTTGGTGACAAAAAGGTAAAATTCTTTTTTATTTTTATTTTGTAATTTTAATCAATATTTATTTACCTATTTTATTTATTTATTTTTCCCTTTGTTGCCCTTGTTATTTCATTTTTGTAGTTATTATTGTTGTTGTTATTGATGTCGTCATTGTTGGACAGGACAGAAAGAAATGGAGAGGGGAGGGGAAGACAGAGAGGGGGACAGAAAGACACCTGCAGACCTGCTTCACCGCCTGTGAAATGACTCCCCTGCAAGTGGGAAGCCAGGGGCTCGAACTGGGATCCTTACGCCTTCCCTTGAGCTTTGTGCTACATGTGCTTAACCTGCTGAGCTACAGCCCAACTCCTGAAAAGGTAAAATTCTTGTGTGTGTGTGTGTGTGTGTGTGTGTGTGTGTGTGTGTGTGTGTGTGTTTGTGCACACAACTAATTTAGTTTTCTTAAGATTTGTTTTATATTTTACATATGAAAGAGAGTCACATGAGGCACAAAGAAGACACATAAGAGAGACAGAGACAGAGAGGTGATCCAGACCATCAATCTGACCCACAGTATTTGGGTAACAACAGGAAACCTCAGACATTCCAGCCTTATACTATGCTAGTTAACGTACTTCCATACTTTCAGGAATTAATTTTAATCTCCATCTCTGTCCCAAAGAAAATGCCAGTGTCAACAGGCAATGAATGAGTGGTACACCTAGTCCAGCCTACATATTACCATGCACAAGGATCTAGGTTCAAACTCCCGGGGAAGGGAGAGGCTTCATGAATGTTGAAGATTTGTTGCAGTGCTCACTCTCTCTGCCCTCCCTTCCTTCCTCTGTCCCCTTCCCTCTCAAATAGAAAAGAAATTTAAAAACTACAATGCATATAGCTATCAGGGCTTTTGTAAGTCACACACAGCATTAGAATCATTTTACTAATTTAACAAAATAAAATTAAGGGGCTGGAGATAGATTACTAGAGTAGAGTGTATGGTGTGCTATATGCAGTCTTGGTTAAAAATTCTAGCACCTAGTATAGCCACAGGTGCTTTGGAATATAACTGAAATATGCCTACTAGCTATCTATAAAATGGAGTACCCCTCAACTCTTCATCTGTACTATTCTAGCTTTTAGGTTCATGATTAGTCAACAATTTGTTTGGCTTTATATGTTAACCCTCTTTTCAGCCACCACCAGGTTCCAAATGCTAGCTTCATGCCAAACAGCCCTCCCTGGACAGACGGCCCTACCAATATGTCCCAGAGCTCATATTCCCCAGAATCCCGCCCCACTAGGAGAAGAGAGAGGCAGGATAGGAGTATGGATCGACCTGTCAATGCCCATGTTCAATGGGAAGCAATTACAGAAGCCAGACCTTCCACCTTCTGCATCCTACAATGACCTTGGGTCCATCCAGAGGGCTACAGAATAGGAAAGCTATCAGGGGATGGGATACAGAGTTCTGGTGGTGGGAATTGTGTAGAGTTGTACCCCTCTTGTCCCATGGTTTTGTTAATTTCTCCTTTTTATAAATAAAAAATTAAATAACATGTATAGTTGTTTATTATTATTATTTTACCAGAGCACTGCTTTTTTGTTTGTTTGTTTGTTTTGTCAGTGTTTCCTTTTTATAAGTAAAAAAAAAAAATTCCAGCACCACATGGGAGACACTGTGGTACCTGAGGAAGATGCAGCAGTGTAATGACTCTCCCTCTCCGTTTCTCTGTCAGAATGAGACCATGCATGTGTGAGCTCCTGGTCCCATGGAAAATCTAGTCAACAGTATGATTTGGTGAGATACATACATGTTGTGTTTGGTTATAGGTTCATAGAATATTTAGTATATGTCCTTTATGTTCACCTTAGGAATCCAAACATTATATAGGAAACCACACATGTATGTAACAAGTGAGTTTTATTTACATATAATATACTTAAAATTAACTTTAGGGGCCTGATAGTGGCACACCTAGTTGACTGCACATGTTACAATGTACAAGAACCCAGGTTCAAGCCCCTGGCCCCCACCTACAGGGGTAAGCTTTGCTGCAGGTGTCTCTCTCCCTCTATTTCACCCTCTTTTCTCTTGATTTCTGGCTGTCTAATAAATAACGATATTAAAAAATAAATAAAAAATAAGAATTAATTTAAAATTGCAAGGTGATAGCACACCCAGTAGAATGCACATGTTCAAAGATCCAGGTTCAAGGCCCTTGTCCCCATCTGCAAAGGGGAAAGTGTTATGAGCATAACAGCAATGTTGCAAAAACCTCTCTTTTTCTCTCCTCTGTCTCCACCTTCATTCACTCTTAGCTTTTCTGTGTCTCTATCCAAAAACCAAACCAAATATGACAAATTTTTTAAATTGTTAAACTAAAAGTATGTAACTGAATATTTTAAAGGCAACTTTCTTTTAAAAATGTAGTTTGAGAACTATTGCCTTAAATACATGAAAAAGTTGACTATTTTTATCAAACACATGTCTTTTCCACCCACCAATAAACTATTAGAATCAGTTTTTTTTTCAAATTATTCTGAATTTTAACTAATTAGTACTTTTTCCAAGTAGCCTGAACAAAATTATAAAACTGTTTTAAGAAAGTGGTTATTTAAGTATGATGGTCAGAGAACTAGGTAATTTTTTAAATTTTTTAAATGTAATAATTATGATGCAGCATAAGCCTTTAGCAAGTATATTTATGTCTATGTTTAAAATCATTAGCATATTTATTACTACTACCCATGTACTAGGCTTCAGGCAAAAATGCTCACCAAACCTCATCCCCTACTCTGTCTTTCCCCTGAGATGAAAACAGAGACAACACTGTCTGGTCAGTCTAAACTAAGGTCAGAGTGTAGACATGAGCACTGAGACAGCAGTGTTTGAAAAGTGTCTGATTTTTGACTCAGAACAGTCATTTTTGCCTTTTTCATAAGAATTTCCAAGTTTGGAGGTTGAAAGACTTGCAAGCCTTAAGTTAGAATCTCACTTAATTATTGGTGTTGGGACTCAAGGACACATTTAAAAGAAGAGTATTTTAAAACAGACTGTACTACCTTAGAGAATATAATTAATAATTGGGTAAAAAAGATTTATTAGACTATTCACTAGCAGAGATGAATGAGATCTTATGCATATGATTTAGAATTTCAGGGGCCAAGAGTTGGCGCACCTGGTTGAGCACACCTGTTACAATGTGCAAGGACCCAGGTTTGAGTTCCCAGTGTCCACCTACAGGGGAAAAGCTTTCTAAGTGGTGAAGCAGTGCTGCAAGTGTCTCTCTTTCTCCCTCTCTATCACTTCTTCCCTCACAATTTCTGGCTCTCTGTACCCAATAAATAAATAAAAATCTCTGGGGAGAGGGGGAGGGTAGATGTTCAAATTCACAGGGGTAGGGGATAGGGACACAGACCTTTGGTGTGGCAATGGTGTTAATATACACTCGTATTAACTCGTAGGCTCACAAATTACTATTTAACTAATATGAGAAGGGAAAAATGGATTGAGTGTCTCAAACCTTTTCATGCATAGACCATAGCTCTGAGTATGTATGTTGTCCGTCTAAGCACTTAAAACTTTAAACTGGTAATCAGACTGAATTTTAACAGTGGGTTCAAATTGATAATACATCTCTAATAATGACCCGTGCTGTGAAATATTAAATCACCTATAAGCTTAGATCAGAGAGAACAGAAACAACTGGTACAGCTATATGGAAATAACATTAAAGGGCATAAATTATTGTCAGGTCTTATAAGATATAGCAAATCCTAACAATGGGATTTTCAAAGTTAACTCAACTCCCAAATAATTTGATTATAACAATAACGATCTATTGCCTTCTTAAACCTTAAGACAGCCGGAATCTTTCCCATTCTCCATAAAACTCATATTAATCCCAGTACTGGAACCTCCAGACCGAGTCTCACTGTCCTGCATGCTTTTCTCAATTCATACCAATTAGTCCCAGCCTATACAATGCAACCAGTACCACCTCGGCATGTTTCACTTAGGACTGTGCCCAGAAACTTCAGGCATGGAAAGTCAACCCTTCAGCTTCGTTATTCTAGTGAGACCTTTCCTTTCTCATAGGACTCCTTAATTAAATTTTAGGTGGTGCACTTCCTAACAAAACCTCAAAATCTAGATGTAGATAGACCAGGGCCCATGAGATAGGGCATAAGTACACATAAGTTAGGGGAAGTATGCTTCGTACAGCAACAGCACACACTGGTTTGCAGTGAGTCAATAAATGCAGCAAGCAAGCACAAATACCTAAAAAAGACACCATGAAGTACCTAATCAAATAGTTTCTACTTAGACCTAGACATCCTCTTCACTTATTTCCTATTTCACTTCCCTCAATCACCCCACAGTCACTGTTCATCTCCATCAGGAACAACATAATATACCCATCTGTGGGCCCCTACAGAACCTTGCCCTCAGTATGGATCAACGATGGTAGAGACTGTTCCATTCTCCAAAAGGAGAAATATAGGTCCTACAATTAGTACAGCCTGGAATGTTCCTAGCCATGGCTACAGAATGGGAGCTCAGACCTACTGGGATACAGAGGTTGCATAGGCTCCTGAGCTAAATATAGGCCCCAGATCAAATCAATCGGATTTACAGTTAACAACATTTATATACTTTTCCCACATTGAGGAGCTACTTTCTTCCCTGATCCAGCTTTCTAGTCTTTTTTCCATCTATGACACCATCTCCCCAGACAGGCTGGGAGTGTGTACCAACTTGTCAATGTCCATGTTTAGTGGAGTAGCAATTACAGAAACCAGTCCTTCCACCTTCTACACCCCACAGTGATCCTGAATCCATACTCCCGGAGGGATAAAGACTAGGAAACCTTTCAAAGTGGGGGCTGGGAGTGAGATAAGGTGTTCTGGTGATGGTAATTGTGTGGAATTGTACCCCTTGTATCCTATGGTCTTGTCAATATCTCCATTTTAGAAAAAAAAAAATTCAAAGAAAGAAAAAATAAAAAGAAAGAATTTCAGAGATCTGAGAAGCCAAGGAGGGCCTATCTGAGAGATCATCTCACATAACTATTGTCTGCAAGAACGCAGCACTCAAAGAAACAAAACTGATGTGCACACACACATACTCATGCTCTCAAGAGAATGCCACATATTCCTTGCAAGGGAAAATCCTTTCCCAAAAAGATGCATGGTAAGTATCATCATAGCCACACATTATTTATTTGACTTTTATCTTTTGAAAATAAGGTATATCCTTGTATTTCAGCTTGATGATTCATCTGCATTTCTATCCCAAAATGCGTCTCTTAAGAAATACAGTCTACCTGAAAACTTCTGCACAGGAGCAGCAAATGGAATGAACAAGAAGAGGCTACTCTAAGACCCTCAGCTCAATTGCAGAGCCCTCAGCAGGGGGCCTCTGAGACTAAGTTGTTATTTTGGTTTCTATTACAATTGAGAGAGTAGCTTTCTGACTGCAGAGGCTCTCTTCCATAGTTCACAGGCATGTGTGTTTCTTCTATTGTTTAAAAACAATCTGTGTCTACAGAATTCTTTTTCAGACCCCAAAACAGATTAATTCATGATCTGTTCAGAAAATCTGGAAACTTAGAGAAGAACAGGGAAGATGACAAAGGACAACCTTCACCTGCACAGTGCTCAGAAATTGTTGGTTTCATTCTCAGACTCCATTCTTACTTCCCCAAAACATCTGGTTTTATTTTTTATAATCTCAGGATGTGTTCCCTAACCCAGCTTTGTATATATTTTCATGTTAAGGATGAATATGTATTGATAATATTTTCCTTTCTTCATTACAGCTATTTCAGCTTTTAGTTTTCTAATTGCCTCAAGATAATCAGTATTTTCCTTGTGGGTCTCAACTGTTGTTTTCCTAATACTGCCATTCCTTTCCTCCAATGTTGTTTTCATTTCTGTGATTAATAAGTTTATTATTGCTTGCATGCTTTTCTTATCTATGTTACTTCTGGCTGATTTGTAGTTTCTTCTGGGCTCTTGTCTTCATTCATTGGAGTAGCTGTTTTATTTGTTTTTGATCTACCCATTTTTTTGATTTATGTGTTTCTTTTTTTTTTATATGCTCTGTTGTTCCTCAGTTGTTGTGTCTTGAGTACAAGCAACACTGTACTAAATACCTTTATGACAGTTGCACTCACCAACCTCAGGAATTACAGTAGCAACTGAAGCAAGTATTGAAGCAGTTTAATCGTTACCAGTTAACCAAACAATTTCTCCAGTCCATGAAAAAATAGTAACCAAATCCCAGTGAATAAGACAGAGAAAAGAAATAAGGGATAGCAAGAATAGACAGTTATGCAAATCTACTATCCACTGTGTATTCTAGGGGTAACAAGAGGGGAAAGGGAAGTAGAGCAGAGATACACACATAGAGAGTCCACTCTGAGTCAGATTTCTTCCCCAAAATAATTCACAAATTCAGAAAGGCAAAGAAGAAGGAAGGAAGAAGTGTATGACAAGATAAAAAAAAAAAAAAGAAAAAGAAAGAAGGGACAAGAGAGAGAAAAGGGAAAAGATAAGAAAAAGAGCTGTAATTAAAGAGCAGTGAAAGGAAAGGTTTTTTATTACTTTATTTTTAATTTAATTTAATTTTTTTGATTAGCTAGGAGGGGGAGGGAGGGGAGAGTCTGTAGAGGAGGTAGGATTAAGGAGACAAGTTCCTCCCACAATAAATAAGATGCCCACTACCCTAGCACTGAAATATATGCTAAGAGTTAATTCTGATCAACCTAAAGTGGGGAGAAGATATATGTCTTTATATAATATTAATAGTAAAATAGAGCAGGGTAAAAAATAAAAAAATAAATAAAAACCCTGTCCCAGATTACCTCAAATCTTGTGATCAGAGGCAGCTGATTGTTAAGAATGAGAAAAAAAAAAAACCTCAGGACTATACAAGGATAGCTGAAGTAGACAGTTATGCAAATCTACTATCCACTGTATATTCTAGGGGTGGCTAAAGGAGGAAGGGAAGTTGAGCAGAGACACTCGCAGATAGAGTCCACACTGAGTCAGAATTCTTCCCCCAAATAATTCCCAAATGTGTATCAGTGAGTTCAAAAAAGCACACTGTTTGGTAGTGTGGGGACTGGGGACTGTGGCTTTGGAAGCTGTAGGATTAAGGAAGAAAGGATGACAAGAATGAGAAAAAGAAAAAAAGAAAGAGAGAGAGAAAAAAGAAAAAGATAAGAAAAAGAACAGTCATAAAAGAGCAGTGAAAGGAAAGGGTTTTTTTTAAATTTATTTATTTTAAATTATTTAATTAGCTATGTGGGGTGAGGTGGGGGGGTTGGCTACTTAGAAAGAAAAAAGGCCAGAGGTTTCAGAAGGGAATAGACTTAGAATGAATGATACTCCCTGGTGGGATAAGAATTTGGTAAAGACAGAAGCTCAGCAGGGGAGCCTGCTAGGAGCTGGTCCCTAGGGATTGGTTATGGGGGGGGGGGTAAAGGGGAGGAGGTGTGTTTAATAATTAAAAGGAAAAAAATTATTTTCCCTTTTTTTCTACTCTAATTCTTAACCCAAATTAAGTTATAGTCACCTCCTTGGTGTTACCGCTAGGACCCCTTATTGACTGCCTACTAAAGGCAGAAAATCCAACCGTTTCCAGGAGATGTGGTCAGAGCTCAAGCCACTAGCAGCTTCTCAGTCCATCATCTTCCGGGAACTGATAATATTTTCCTATCTGTTTTTTTCAGACATTTCAACATGAGTGTCTATTTTTTTCATAATTGCAAGTAAAATTCTTTAATTTTTTTTTTCTTTTTTGCCTTTACAGGCTTGATGGTGGCACTAAGAATCCACTGCTCCTGGCAGCCTTTTTTTTTTTCATTTTTATTGGATAGTACAGAAATAAACTGAGAAGGAAGGGTAGGGGGAGACACCTGTAGAACTACTTAATGACTGTGGAGCTTTCCCCATGCAGGTGGGGAGCCAGGGGTTTGAACCAAGATCCTTGTACATGTTCTTGCACTTATTACTATGTGCTCTTAACTGGGTGTACATGTAATACATTTTATCCAGTTATCTGTCAAAGGACATTTTGGTTGTTTCCAAGTTTTTGCTATTGTGAATAAAGGTGCTATGGACATGGGGGTACATATACCTTTTCAAATCAGTGTTCTTATATTTTCTGAGTATATTCCTAATAGTGGAATTGCTGAAATATAAGGTATTTTCATTTTATTTGTTTAAGGATTCTCCATCTTTTTCTCCAGAATGGCAGCACCAGTTTGCACTCCCACCAAAAGTGTGGTAGAGTTCCCCTCTTTCCATATCCTCTTCATCACTTAACTACTCTTGATTTATAGATGTAGCCCATTCCCACAGATGTGAAGTGGAGTCTTGATGTGGTTTTGATTTACATTCCTCTGATGATGAGTGAACTTGGAGCATTTCCACCTATGTGTGAGAGCCAAGTGTATCTCTTCTTTACAGAACTATCTATTCATATCTTTTGCCCACTTTTGTTGTGTTGTTCTTTTTACTTTTGTTGATATATGGTTTTTTTTAATAGTTATTTGATATCAACCATTTTATCTGAAGGATAGTGTGCAAATACCTTTATCCATTTGCTGGGTTTCCTGTTTATCAGTATGGAGTTTTCTTAGTGTCTGCACTATGAATGGACTGCTCCTGGCGCCATTTTTTCTTTTCTTTTTTTCTTTATTATTATTTTTTTTTTTTTTGGTAAAACAGAGACAAATTGAGAGGGGAGGAAAAGACGTAGAGGGAGAGATAAACACCTGCAGACCTGCTTCACCACTTGTGAGGTGACCTACTGAAGGATGGAGTTTTGGGGGCGCAAACTGGGATCTTACAAAAGAACAGGAAAGATAGCAAAGAGCCACCATCACCTGCACAGTGCTCAGAAACTGTTGATTTCATTCTCAGACTCCATTCTTATTTCTCAAAAACATCTGGCTTTATCTTTTATATTCAGGATGTGTTCCCTAAATCAACTATGTGTATATTTGCATGTGTCTTTGAACTTTGTACTGTGTGCACTTAACCTGGTATGCCACCACCCGGCCTCCTCCTTATAAAATGTTCTTTTGATATATGTATATATATTTTTTCAATTTGATATAGTCCCATTTGTTCCTTATTTTATTTTTTTCCATGCCTAAGGGGAGGATTCTCCTAATAAGTCTTTAATGTTTAGGTTTCTGAAATGTTTCATTAATGTATTCTGTGTATTTTATAGTTTCAGGTATAATATCTAGATCTTTAATCCATTTTGAATTAATTTTGGTGCAGGGTGGTGTTAGGTGGTGGTCTAGTTTCATTTTTCTACAGATGCTTGTCCAATTCACTAAACACTATTTGTTAAAGAGATTTTCTTTGCCCTATAGGGCAGTTTTGGCATTGTTGCCATATGTAGTGTGTCTATATGTATGTGGTTTAGTGTTGGACTCTCTATCCTGTTCCATTGGTTTATATGTCCATTTTTGTTCCAAATGCCACACGGTTTACACTATTATTGCATTGTAATATAAGCTGAAGTCAGGAATTTTTATGCCTCCATTTTTCTTCTTTTTCTTCAGGAGAGTTTTTGCAACTGATGTTTTTTTATATTTCCACATGAGTTTTTTGATCATTTGTTCAATTTCCTTGAAGCGTGTCCTTGGAATTTTATTAGGGATTACATTGAATCTATTGATTGCTTTTCACAGAATTGGCACTTTAATGGTATCTATCCTTTCAATCTGTGAAGAAGAGATGTTCTTTCATTATTTGTGTCATTCTCTATTGCTTTTTACAGTGTCCTATAGTTTTTCTTGAAAGGCTCCTTCACCTCTTTTGTTAGATTTATGCCTAGGTATTTTATTTTTCTGGATTCAACTGTAAATGGGATTGCTTCCTTTATTTCTTTTTTCTCTAGCCTATCTTTTGTATTAAGAAATACCACAGACTTATGAGTATTGATTTTGTAACTTGCTACTTTATGGAATTTATTAGTGATTTCTAGTAGTTTTGAGGATCTTCAAGGTATAAAAGCATATCATCTGCAACTAATGATAATTTAATTTCATCCTTTCCAATATGGATTCCTTTACTCTCTATTTCTTGCATTATTGTGATGAAGAGGACTTCTAGGACTATGTTTAATAGAAGTGGTGAGAGTGGACATCATTCCTCATTTAAGGGGGAAAGTTTTTGATTTTTCCCTACTGAGCATAATGTTAGCCATGGGTTTGTCATAAGTAGTCTTTAATATGTGTAAAGATTTTTCTTCTATTCTCAATTTATTTTATTTTTATTAGGTATAAACAGGGAGTATTGAGAGAGGAGACAGAGATAGAGAGGGAGACAGAGAGACACCTGCAGTTCCGCTTCACCACCACTTGTGAAGCCTTCCTTCTGTAAGTGGGGGACCAAAGGCATGAACCTGGGTCTTGCACATTGTAATGTGTGCACTTAACCAGGCATGCCAAAATCTGGCATCAACTACTCCCAATTTCTTAAGGGTCTTTATCATAGATGGGTGTTGGACTTTACCAAATGTGGGTTTTTTTTTTCTAAATTAATTTATAGTTGTTTTTTTTTTTTTTTTGCCTTCAGATTTATAACTGGGGCTCAGTGCCAGCAATTCAATCCACCACTCTTAGTAGTCATTTTTTTCTTTTTTCTTTTTTTCTTTTTCTAGTTTATTCCAGAGGACAGAGAACAACTGTGAGGGGGAGACAAAGAGAGAGAAAGATAAGAGCCCTCAGACCTCCTTCACTACCCCTGAAGCATTCCCACTGCAGGTGGGGTTGAGGGCTCAAACCCTGTTTCTTGTGCTGGTCCTTGCACATAGTACTGTGTGCACTTAACTAGGTGCACAGTACCTGGCCCCTGATTTTTATCTTTCTTTTTGTTGACATGGTTGATTACATTGATTTGCAGATGCTAAACCCTCCCTGTTTCCCAGGAACGAATTTCACTTGGTCTTGATGGATTATTTTTTGAATTTATTGTTGGATTCAACTAGTCAACCTTTTGTTAAGGACCTTTGTATCAGATATATTTGTTTATAGTTTTCATTTTTAGTGGGTTACACACTCACACACAAACACACACACACACACACATATATATATATATATATATATATAGTTGTTGTAGTTATTATTGATGTCATTGTTAGGTAGGACAGAGAGAAATGAAGAGGAGGGGAAGACAGAGAGGAGAAAAAGATAGACACCTGCAGACCTGCTTCACCACTTGTGAAGCGACTACCCTGCAGGTGGGGAGCTGGGGGCTGGAACCGGGATCCTTACACTGGTCCTTGAGCTTTAGTGCCACCTGCGCTTAACCTGCTGTGCAACTACCCAACTCCCACATACTTATATATTTTTATGAGAGAGATATATAAGACCAAAATCATAGTATTGCCCAGCTCTGCCATATGATAATTCTGGGGATTAATATACACTCAGGGCAGGCAATTCCTGTCTTCTAACTATGAGTATCTCCCTGAACCATCCATACAGGCCCCAAACCCAGCACCTTTATTTATTTTTTTTTAACTTTTGACAGTTTCTTTGGTTAATAGTTATGTTTGGAGAAATTACCTGTCATGTGTTTTCAGTCATTTTGGATATCTGTTCACACATTACACTCTGCCAGCTGAAACTACAAAGTTTAGTTTGAGGTTAGACAGAAAGTATTTTTCCTGTTGCATTTATTCTTTACTACACAGCAGAGTTGGAGTATGCTGCTCTTTTTGGCTTATCCTGGGGACAAAGTGAAGTTCATAGAGCCAATTTACTGCACCTTATAACAATATATGAGCCTGGAAGGAGGAAGAAGAGGAGGAGGAAAAACTGAAAGTAAAAGGGATTTACCTGAATCCTGGTAAAGTTGAGTTACATTTTCAGATATAACTTAGTCTTTGCCTAAATTAAATCTTGACCCAGACACTCTTGGAGAATGTGACTTCTGGATTTTTATAGCCAGGCACTAGTTTGAATGAAAAATCACCTCATTTAGACATAGTTTCTGGTACTGTTTTTCTTGACTTTTATACAATGAAATTTTTATTGCAGACACCAGTAGATAAGGTGTAAATTCTCAAATCAATGTACTCAGCACTTTTGGATAAACGAATTTCACTTTTCATAGAGCTAAAATCATATAAATTTATACTAGAGCAGTAAATTCTTGAAAATATCTATTCCATGATACTGATATAGAGGCACTGTATTAGCAATTATAATCTAACCCAGTCATTAAAATATCCCAGCATTGATCTTACAACAAAAACAATAATATTCAGAATGTTTTTTGTTCAAATATTTCAACAACTTACTAGAAAAGGCCAAGGAGGATGTCATGAGAGATTAGGAAAAACATCTAGTCAGTATTTGATGAGATCTTACTTACATTCAGACTCATGCACAACATAATTAAATAAATCATCTTCTAACATTATAATTATAGCTACATAAATCTAATTTATGAAATGTTTATGAAGTTCTCATGTAGAATAAATAATTCTAGATTAGGCATCAGAAAAGTAAAATATATATTTTGAAATAATAATTATGCAGACAATAATAAATTGAATTACTTGATTATTATTGGGTAAGGATTTAATATCACAAATATAAACTAAAACATTGGACAAGTTTTAATCATGATTAAAAAAAACTTGCAGGGAAGGGAAGCTACTTGCTCAAAAGAATGATTACAATGAATATCATAGCTGAAAAGGAAAAGTATATGCTTTCTGCTTAGATAAATATAAATAAAAAGGAGACTTCCAGAGACAGCGCTATGGAGCAGCATCAGCTGTGTTTCTCTCCTCTCCTCTCCCAGGTCAACTAGGTATACCAAAGGAGACCACCTGGAACCACAACAAGACCGCACTAGAAAGACTCCAGAAAACAATCAAATCACTGGTGAGTGCAAACACATGTAACTTGTGGACAGAGAGGAGTCAAGGGAGAGATTAAGTGGCTGATAAAAATCCAGCAGTTTACAAGCTGAGACACCAACTCCAGTCTGTTTCACCAACAAAAAGAAAGCTGAAAGGAGGAGAAGACTCACCAAATGCAAATGTGAGTCTTCATTGCTACTGCCCTTAGAATCTGGGTCAGAAGCAGGGAGGCCCTGTGCTGAAACCAAGGGACAAAGAAATAATGAGGAAACTCAGGATAAGATCTATACCTCAGTGGCCTAGCAGTGGAGCTGTGAAAGTCTCTTTGCATAACCACTGGATTATCTCTGCCCCACCCTGCTTTATCTCTTGGTCAGGAGTCAGTGATTAAGCTAAGAAGCATTCCTATAGTTTAAAAACCCTCAGGCTCCCATAGCCTACAGGGAAGAAAATGAACAAAAGAGGCTTTTAAGCCACTGTGCACCAACTCAGGTATTAAAATACTATTGAAACAACTGTCAATCTCCACAACTGTGAATCCTTTAATTACCTTACTTAGACACAAGTCAATCCAGGCAAGAGTGATCAGCAATTTGAAAAGTACTTAGAGAGGGACCTCATAACATACTATATAAAATGGCTAAACCAACAAGAACAAATATTGGAGAAATGAACCAGGACAAGAGTCCAGCTAAAAGTCCCCCAAAGGTTGAAGCACAAAATAATGAGGTCAACATCCAAACACTAGTTAAGGAAATAATCACAATAGTGAGTAAAGAGTTTGGAAGAATTGTCATCAGAATTGAAGAAACAACAAATGAGATTATGGAAGAAAACACTAATTACTTCAAGGTTATTAGAGAGCTAAAAGCTGAAATAGCTGAGCTAAGACACAACTAGCTAAACAAGTAAAACAGTATCAGAACATGGTAACAAAATAGATGAACTCCAGAAAACAGTAGAGAGGAGAGAGAATAGAATAAATGAAGCCGAAGACAGAATTAGCAAGATCAAGGATTAATTAGAGACAACTAAAAAAGGAGTAAGAGATCTCAAAAAGAGATTAAGAGATACTGAAAACAAGAGAGACCTATGGAATGACTTCAAAAGAAATAATGTAGGCATTATGGATTACCAGAGGAAGAAAGACAGGGAGGGCAAGAAAGAATTCTTCAGGACATAATAACTGGGGACTTCTCTAGTATAGACAACATCAAAGACATAAAGGTTCAAGAAGCCTGTAGGGACTCAAACAGAATTAACCCAGACTTAAAGATACCAAGACACATCATATATAGAATGGAAAAGAAAAAGGATAAAGAAAGGATCCTGAAGGCTGCAAGAGAAAAACAGAGTCACCTACAGAGGAAAACCCATAAGATTAGCAGGAAACTTCTCCACACAAACACTACAGGCCAGAAGAGAATGGCAAAATATCTATCCAGTGCTCAATGAGAAAGGCTTTCAAACAAGAATACTATATCCTGCTAAATTGTCATTAGGACTAAAGGGAAGCTTAAAAACCTTCTCAGACAAGCAACAGTTGAAAAAATGAACTATCACCAAGCCCTCCCTTAAAGAAGTTCTGAAATGTCTCCAATAAAGAGTCAGACCACCATAAATATGGCTTCTATGAGAATACTCCAAAAATCTATAATAATGTCATTAAGATATCTATAATCTTTGATATCAATAAATGTCAATGGTCTTAATTCACCTATTAAAGTCACAAAGTAGTAAGATGTATCAGAAAACACAACCCAACAATATGCTATCTATAGGAAACCCACCTAACTCAACAAGACAAACACAGACTCAAAGTGAAAGAATGGAAAACTATCATACAAGCCAATGGCCCACAAAAAAGGGAAGGAACAGCTATTTTTCACATCTGACATGGTAGACTTTAAAATCAGTAAAATTCAAAAAGATAGAAATGGACACTAATTAATGCTCAGAGGGTCAGTCAATCAAGAGGACTTAACAATTATTAACATCTATGCACCCAATGAGAATCCATCTAAATACATCAAATATCTACTGAAAGATAAAACACAATATATTAACAGCAACACAGTAGTAGTAAGGGACTGCAACACCCCACTCTCTCAGCTTGAAAGATCTTCTAGGCAGAAAATCAATAAAGACATGAGGGAGCTGAATGAGGAGATAGATAAACTAGAAATATTGGACATTTTCACAATCATTCATCCCAAGAAAATGGAATACACATTCTGCACTAGTCCATATGGGTCATTCTCAAGGACAGACCACATATTAGGCCACAAAGACAGCATCAGCAAATTCAAGAGCACTGAAATAATCCCAAGAATCTTCTTGGACCACGGTGGAATTAAACTAACACTTCACAATCAGCA
Organism: Erinaceus europaeus; assembly: GCF_950295315.1. NCBI lineage: Eukaryota > Metazoa > Chordata > Mammalia > Eulipotyphla > Erinaceidae > Erinaceus > Erinaceus europaeus. The sequence goes on along the minus strand of NC_080169.1, from coordinate 117,582,752 downwards.
ATAGATTAGTAATAGTCCCAAAAATATCGAGGCTCAACAATACACTACTTAACAACTACGGGGTCAAAGAGGAAGTAAAGGAAAAAATCAAAATGTTTCAAGAGTTCAGTGAAAATGAAGACACAAGCTATCACAATATTTGGGACACAGCTAAGGCATTACTGAGAGGGAAGTTCATAGTCATACAAGCACACATTAGGAAACAAGATAAAGTACAAAAAAACAGCCTGATTGCACATCTTAAAGACCTAGAAGAAGATGAAGAATAAAGGGACCCTAAAGCAACCAGAAGGACAGAAATCACTAAAGTTAGGGCAGAAATCAATAACATTGAAAATAAGAAAACCACTCAATGAAAGTAAATGTTGGTTCTTTGAAAGAGTGAACAAAATTGACAAACCTTTAGCCAGACTCACAAAACAAAAAAGAGAGAAGACCTAAATAAATTGGATCATAAATGAAAGAGGAGATATCACAACAGACATCCCAGAAAATCAACATATCATGCCAGACTCTATGAACCACCAAGCTAGAGAACCTGGAAGAAATGGACTATTTATAGATACCTATGAATTTCCAAAATTAAGTAAAGAGGAACTAAATAAAATGAACAGGACTATCACAGTTAATTAAATTGAAACAGTTATGAAAAACATTTCCAAAAATAAGTCCTGGGGGGTTAGGCAGTAGGTAGCACAGCGGGTTAAGTGCACGTGGCACAAAGAACAAGGACAGGCATTAAAGACCCCGGTTCCATCCCCAGGCTCCACACCTGCAGGGGAGTCATTTCACAAGCAGTGAAGCAGGTCTTCAGGGGTTTATCTTTCTTTCCACATTTCTGTCTTCCCCTCCTCTATATATTTCTCTCTGTCCTATCCAACAGTGAACACTATCAACAATAACAATAATAACCACAACAAGGCTACAACAACAGGGTCAACAAAAGGGGGAAAAATCACTTCCAGGAGCAGTGAATTCATGGTTCAGGCACCGAGCCCCAGAAATAACGTTGGAGGAAAATAAATAAATAAATAAATAAATAAATAAATAAATGTCCTGGACTAGATGGTTTTACAAATGAATTCTACAAAAACTTCCAAGAAGAACTAATACCTCTATTATTGAAAGCCTTCCAGAAGATTGAAGACACTGGAACAGTCCCTCCCAGCTTCTATAAAACCAACATCACTCTGATACCAAAATCAGTCAAGGGCACAAGCAAAAAAGAAAACTATAGTACAATATCTCTGATGAACATAGATGCTAAAATATTGGACAAAATTCTAGCCAACTGTATACAAGAGTATATTAAAAAGATTGTTCATCATGACCAAGTGAGGTTTATCCAAGGGATGCAGGGTTTGGTTAATATACATAAATCAATCAACTTGATCCACCACATCAACAAAAGCAAGAACAAAAACCACATGGTCATATCAATTGGTGCAGAGAAAGCCTTTGACAAAATACAACATCCCTTTATGATCAAAACACTACAAAAATGGGAATAGATGGAAAATTCCTAAAAATAGTGGAGTTTATATATAGCAAACCTACAGCCAACATCATAATCAATGGTGAAAAACTGATAGCATTTCCCCTCAAATCAGGTACTAGATAGGGCTGCCCACTATCAGCATTACTATTCAACATAGTTTTGGAAGTACTTGTCATAGCTATCAGGCAGGAACAAGGAATTAAAAGGATACAGATTGGAAGAGAAGAAGTCAAACTCTGCCTATTTGGAGATGACATGATAGTATACATAGAAAAATCTAAGGAATCAAGCAAGAAGCTTTTGGAAATCATCAGGCAATACAGTAAAATGTCAGGCTACAATGTTAACATACAAAAGTCAGTGGCATTCCTCTATGCAAACACTAAGTTAGAGGAAGTTGAAATCCAGAAATCAATTCCTTTTACTATAGCAACAAAAACAGTAAAATATCTAGGAATAAACCTAACTAAAGAAGTGAAAGACTTGTATACTGAAAATTATGAGTCACTACTCAAGGAAATTGAAAAAGACACAAAGAAGAGAAAAGATATTCCATGTTCATGGGCTGGAAGAATTAACATCATCAAAATGAATATACTACTGAAGCCATATACAAATTTAATGCTATTCCCATCAGAATCCCAAATACATTTTTAGGAGAATAGAACAAATGCTACAAATGTTTATCTGGAACCAGAAAATGCCTAGAATTGCCAAAACAATCTTGAGAGGAAAGAACAGAACTGGAGGCATCACACTCCCAGCTCTCAAATTGTATTATAGGGCTGTTGTCATCAAAACTGGTTGGTCTGGGAACATGAATAGACACACTGACCAGTGGAATAGAATTGAGAGTCCAGAAGTATGGCCCCACACCTATGGACATCTAATCTTTGACAAAGGTGCCCAGACTATTAAATGGGAAAGCAGAGTCTCCTCAACAAATGGGGTTGAAAAAAATGTGTTGAAACATACAGAAGAATAAAACTGAACCACTATATTTCACCAAGTACAATAGTAAAAATTGGATCAAGGACTTGGATGTTAGACCAGAAACTCTCAGATACTTAGAGAAAAATATTAGAAAACTAAGGCAAGCATAAACCTATGGGACTACATCAAATTAAAAAGGTTCTCCACAGCAAAAGAAACCACTACCCAAACCAAGAGACCCCTCACAGAAAGGGAGAACATCTTTACATGCCATACATCAGACAAGAGGCTAATAACCAGAATATATAAAGAACTTGCAAATTTCAACAACAAGAAAACCAATAACCTCATCCAAAAATGGGAAGAGGACATGGACAGAATATTGACCTCAGAAGAGATCTAAAAACTGACAAAAACATTTTAAAAAATGTTCCAAGTCTTTGATTGTCAGATAAATGCAAATAAAGACAATAATGAGATACCACTTCACTCTTGTGAGAATGTGATACATCAGAAAATGTAACAGCAGCAAATGCTGGAGACGTTGTGGGGTCAAAGGAACCCTCTTGCCCTGCTGGTGGGAATCTAAATTGGTCCAACCTCTGTGGAGAACAGTCTGGGAACTCTCAGAAGCCTAGAAATGGACATACCCTATGATCCTGCAATTCCTCTCCTGGGGATAGATCCTAAGGAACCCAACACACCCATCCAAAAAGATCTGTGTACACATATGTTCTTAGCAGCACAATTTATACTATCCAAAACCTGAAAGCAACCCAGGTGTCCAACAATAGATGAATGGCTGAGCAAGTTGTGGTATATATATACACAATGGAATACTACTCAGATATAAAAAATGGTGACTTCACTGTTTTCAGCTGATCTTGGATGGACCTTGAAAAATTCATGTTAAGTGAAATAAGTCAGAAACAGAAGGATGAATATGGGATGATCTCACTCTCAGGCAGAAGTTGAAAAACAAGATCAGAAGAAAAAACACAAGTAGAACCTGAACTGGAATTGTCATATTGCAACAAAGTAAAAGACTCTAGGGTGGGTGGGAGAAGTAGAATACAGGTTCAAAAAGGATGACAGAGGACCTAGTGGATGTTTTATTGTTATATGGAAAACTGGGAAATGTTATTCATGTACAAACTATTGTATTTACTGTGGAATATAAAACATTAATTCTCTAATAAAGAAATTAAAAGAAAAGATATGTAGTCTTTCCATTTCTCCTCAACTTTGTACATGTTACTCTATGTATAGAACCATGTATCAACTGGTAAGTCCTATTATCATTAGAAGACAGGGTTAACCAAAGTATCCACTGATCCAGGGATAGACAATGGTGCATCTGCTTAAGCACACATAGTACTAAGCTCGAGAACATGTATAAGGATCTGGGTTTGAGTCTCAGCTCCCTACTTGAGGGGGCGTGGTGTTTCTTCACTAGTGGGGAAGAAGGTCACTAGTGTCTATCTTTCTTCCTCTCTCTCTCCTTCTCCTCTCTCAATTTCTCTTTGTCCTAACCAATAAAATAGAAAAAAAATGGCCACAGATATTGGACCTTAAAGCCAGCCCCCCTGCTCTGCTTACATAATCTTTGTTTTGCCTAAAATATCTCCACCACGTTATCCCCTCAGGGTATTGATAATTCAGTTAAAAACCATTGCAACAGTTGCTAAGGATGTTTCCACCTTCCCAGCATGATTTTTGCCTCTCTCCACCTCCTTTCCTAGCCATCCCATTGCTGACTTGCCACTTCCATCTTTACCCTATAATTCCCACTGCTGTTCTGGTTTCACTCTTTTTCTCTTCCACATCCTGACACAGAGAAGGGCTGGTGTGTATAGCAGGAGGCGGCCATTTTGCTAGCTCCACATGGCCTAAACTGCTGTGTCCACACCCAACTCTGGGGTGTCCACTTGAATAAAAATTTGCGTTCCTACTCCAGCACGAGTTCCTGGTCTCTTCTCTCTCCCCTGAGATGCAACCCGACACACCAGGTGTGGTGGATTTGTAATGTTGGCACTGACCTCAGCATTAACCCTGGAGGGGAAAAAAAACAGTTAACTAATACTTAACTTTCATTCAACAAAAGACTCAAGGGTTTTTTTTTGTATATAATAAATCAATTCATATAAGGCACTATAAAAGACAGAGAGTGGCTGAGTAAGTTGAGCCTTTCCTTATGTTCTGGCCACAGATTTGAGCCCTAGCACTGCATGAGAACAGTAAATACAAAATAAGTAGAAATCTGTGGACAGAAAAATTTAACCCAATTACCAAATAATGTGATGATAACATTAACTATCGAATGTCTTTTTGAACCCTAAGACAGCAGGAACCTCACATCTCCACTATAGAGCCTCTACTTCCCCCAGTCCTGGAACCATTGGATAGGGCCCACTTTCCCATATGACTCTCCCAATCCATATCATATAATATTGCATCTGCCGATCACAACCTAACCAACACAACAATTGCCACCTCAACATGCTTCACTTCAGACTGTGTCCAGAGACTTCACGTGTGGAATGACAACCCTTCAGCTTCATTACTCAGGTGAGACCTTTCCTTTCATAGTATACTCTAATTCCATCTCAGGTGGTTCAATTTCTAACAAAGTCCCAAAACCTAGATATACAACAGTTTCTGTGAGAGAGAACATATGTTCACACGTATACATAAACTACTGCAAAATATATACGTGAAAGCAGAAGTACACTAGAGTTTGCAGTGAGTATCCCCCTAACACTTCCTCTCCACTATTCCAAGCTTTGGGTCCATGATTGCTCAACAATTTGTTTGGCTTCGTATGTTAACTCTCTTTTCAGTCACCAGGTTCCAGATGTCATCAGGATGCTAGCCAGGCTTCCCTAGACTGAAGACCCCACCAATGTGTCCTGGAGCTCCTCTTCCCCAGAGACCCACCCTACTAGGGAAAGAGAGAGGCAGACTGGGAGTATGGACCAACCAGTCAATGCCCATGTTCAGCGGGGAAGCAATTTCAGAAGCCAGACCTTCTACCTTCTGCAACCCACAATGACCCTGGGTCCATGCTCCCAGAGGGATAGAGAATGGGCAAGCTATCAGGGGAGGGGGTGGGATATAGAGAATTGTGTGGAATTGTACCCCTCCTACCCTATGGTTTTGTTAATTAATCCTTTCTTAAATAAAAAAAAGGGGAAAAAAAGGGAAAAAAAAGAAAAAGAATGCTTGTTTAACTTCTCTCTCTCTCTCATAAAAAGAGCAAAAAATAACAATACACTAAAGGCAACATGCCAATAAAGTTTGAGCAGAAAACACAAAGGAACTAATCAATTGACAAACTATAATCTCTAACCAGCGAATCAAACAAATAACAACCCACATGGAAGTTTCTTAATAAAGGCTATCTCTATTGCATTCCTTTTAGCATGGCAAACGTATATTCATGTGTTAAATAAAGGAAATCTGTACACATTTAGTAGCTGAATGTCCTCTGAAGTTCTACTAAAGTGCATTTTAAATCATTTTCTAAAAATGGAATTTCAGGCTTTACTTATATGTACTCTAAGTGTCAAAATTATATTGAACAACTATGCACATCATAAGACGAATCCCGTCAACGAGTTGTAGTAGATGAGATTTTCCATTCTGTTAACTCTTTACTTCTAGTGCAGGTTGTTTCTTACTTTTCTGAAACTGAACTTGGATGTATTCACCAAAAGTATTCTTGATGATAGCTTCAGGACTAACAATGAGGAATCTCCATTTCAAAGTCAACACAATAAATCTTACGTGTGGTAAAAGGAAGACATGTGAGTTATGCATTCTTTCTCAATCTACACAAATACCTGTACACATATGAATAACCTATTATGAACACTCCTAATATACCACTGATTTTTTTTCATTTTACTAACTAGACTGATATTCAATTCTATATATTTAAAGTTCTTATTTAAAAGTAGGTAAAATTATTCAATGCACTTCTTGGAGTTGGATAAGAAACACATTATTTCCAAAAGTATAGGTGGGAAGTCTGTATCTCCCTTACTGTTGCCTTCTTGCTATAATAGCATATATCCAAAGTGATGAATGAATGAACTAAGCTAATACACAAATAAATGAATATTTTAAGATATCACAGAAATTGCTGAAACCACCAGTGACTAATCACCATAAATATCAATCATTTCCATTGTTAAAGACAATGTTTTGATAATTGTTGAAGTTATGTGTAAACAAATTTAGTATGCCTGATAACATTTTTAATGAAAGGCCATTACTGATCACTTTTCTTCATTCTTCATAAAGGGAAAATTAAACTTAGAAAAAATACAAACCTGTTATGGACTCAGATTTTGGAAATGAGTAGGAGAAAGTAAAGAGAAGTGAAGATAGCTCTCTCTATCACTTTGCTATGTATGGTCCCTACACATTTAGCACTTGGACTTTAGAATATAAACAGAGCAGAAGAAGTGGGGCTTGGGGAATGGCTGAATCTGGCTCACAGAAACAGGGTGGAGTAAAACATACAAAAGACTTAGCATCTCTCCCTCTGACTGCCTACTCTGGGATAATGAGATGGGCACTGAACTGCTTAGTGTGCTCACAGTCACATTTCTGAAGACTGCTCTTTTTTTTAAATTTATTTTATTTATTTATTTATTATTTATAAAAAGGAAACACTGACAAAACCATAAGATAGGAGGGTACAACTCCACACAATTCCCCCCACCAGAACTCCATATCCCACCCCCTTGCAGAAGGTAGAAGGTCTGGCTTCTGTAATTGCTTCCCTGCTGAACATGGGCGTTGACTGGTTGGTCCATACTCCCAGTCTGCCTCTCTCTTTCCCTAGTAGGGTGGGTCTCTGGGGAAGAGGAGCTCCAGGACACATTGGTGGGGTCTTCAGTCTAGGGAAGCCTGGCCGGCATCCTGATGACATCTGGAACCTGGTGACTGAAAAGAGAGTTAACATACGAAGCCAAACAAGTTGTTGAGCAATCATGGACCCAAAGCTTGGAATAGTGGAGAGGAAGTGTTAGGGGGATACTCACTGCAAACTCTAGTGTACTTCTGCTTTCACGTATATATTTTGCAGTAGTTTACGGATACGTGTGAACATATGCTCTCTCTCACAGAAACTGGTGTATATCTAGGTTATGGGACTTTGTTAGAAAGTGAACCACCTGAGATGAAATTAGAGCATACTATGAAAGGAAAGGTCTCACCCGAGTAATGAAGCTGAAGGGTTGTCATTCCACAAGTGAAGTCTCTGGACACAGTCTGAGGTGAAGCATGTTGAGGTGGCAATTGTTGTGTTGGTTAGGTTGTGATCGGCAGATGCAATATTATTTGATATGGATTGGGAGAGTCATATGGGAAAGTTGGGCCCTATCCAATGGTTCCAGGACTGGGGGAAGTAGAGGCTCTATAGTGGAGTTGTGAGGTTCCTGCTGTCTTAGGGTTCAAAAAGACAATTGATAGTTAATGGTACCATCACATTCTTTGGTAATTGGGTTAACTTTGAAAAGTCCTTTTGTTAGGGTTTGCTGTACAGTACCCAGTATCTTGTATATAGCTGTGCAAGACTGCTCTTTTTCACCCAAGCTGGTAAATGTCCATCACGAGTATGGATCAATCAGTCAATGCTCATGTTCAGTGGGGAAGCAATTACAGAAGCCAGACCTTCCACCTTCTGCATCCCACAATGACCTTGGGTTCATACTCCCAGAGGGATAAAGAATAGGAAAGCTATCAGGGGAGGGGAGGGGATATGGAGTTCTGGTGGTGGGAATTGTGTGGAGTTATACCCCTCTGGTCCTATGGTTTTGCTAATGTCTCCTTTTTTAAATAAATACAAATAATAGTAATAATAAAAGAAAAAGAAAAGGAATCAATTGGGGGCAAGACGGTGGTGCAGCTGGTTAAGCACACATGGCGTAAGTCCCAAGAACCAGCACAAGGATCCCAGTTTGAACCCCTGGCTCCCCACCTGTGTGGGGGGGGTGCTGTCACTTCACAAGCAGTGAAGTAGGTCTGCAGGTATCTATGTTTCTCTCCCCCTCTCTGTCTCCCCTCCTCTCTCAATTTCTTTCTGTCCTGTCCAACAACAACACCAACAGTAATAATAATAGCAACAATGCTAACAACAACAATGATAAAAAACAAGGGCAACAAATGATAAAAGATGGCCTCTAGGAGAAATATAGGCATCAAGCCCCAGCGAGAACCCTGGAGGCAAAAAAAAAAAAAAAAAAGAATCAATCAAGGTTGCTTAAATAAGAAATTTTCATAGGCAGAATTCAAAAGGACACAAGAAAGATTAGGTGAGTCAAAAATTTGAAAGTGCAAGCTTCCAACAAAGGGAGGAGTGGAGACAACCACATATTAAAAGAATAAAACCAAATAGAAGCTAAATAAAGAGAGCAAGAGAGAAGCTGTTGAGTACAATGAACTGACTTATTTTAAAATGAGTTAAAAAAAAAACAGAGAAGCTATGTATGCCTTTACACTTCTTCTAGATCATCCTTCATAAGTAAAGACAATATGTTCCTCAAAAGTGTGACTATTATATAGTTACTCAACTCTGTATACACTAACTTAAGAGGAAAAGATAGAAAATTTCCGGAAGCATGGCTGGAATAAGAGCCATTTTGCATTGCTTTTCTGCAAGAAAAAAATCACATGAAAGCTCAACAAAATAAAACCAGGATTTCTTCAGAAACTTACTTAGCAACAGATGAGTACAGACACATGTGGTTAGGGGAAAGGAGTGAGGAAAAGATTCGGAGGACACAAGAAGCCTTGCTTAGTGATGGTTGGCAACACTAGTCAGCAGAGCTCATTGCTGGTGGCAGCAAAGTGGGTGCTTAACCTGTGAACCTCAGGAGCAACACAATATTGAACTGCCCACAAGCAAAATATCTGGCTAAAGTTAAAGGTCTCTGATCAGCTCAGGCTTCCAGCTGAAGGAATTTGCCACTACTAACCTTGCCTTGCCAGAAAACCAGAGAGGGGGTCCCAAGTGAACAGAAGAACCAAAGGAATGATAACTTTTAATGATCTGATCAGTAGTAGAATTTTGGGGGTATCTCTCTCCCTCTCTGGCGGGGTGGTCTCCAGGGGAAAGGTAACTGGCTGGTTCTTTCTCTCTCACGACAGGGGTGACATGAAGTAAAAGACACCAGGGGACTCTTAGCGTGCCTAGAATCTGAGTCCTAGAATCCCAGAATCCTAGAGTCCCTTTATTAGCAAAGTGGACATGAGTTAAATAGAAAAGCAATGAAGTTAATTATTGTTGAAATATGACAGAAATTACAGGTTTCTTAATGGTCAGCATGCCCTAAGGTAGGGGGCTGGTATGACAGGAATTGATGAGATACAAGACAGTTATTCTCCATGACACAAGCAACTTAATTATCCAAAGGTATTTGAGAGAAGCATAGGGGTTAAACCCATAGGGTGAGACAGAGAGAAGATGGATATCAAAAAGCCATATAGTTTGGAATTTCTCTTGTCTTGGGTCTGAGGTGTGTAATGAAGTGTGTGATAAGGTGTGTTCTTCTGTGATCAGAAGATGACTTTGAATAAGTGAATCTGCGGCCATGTGGCCTGTGGTTAATGGAGGGAAGGAAGTACTGGGGTATCTGTGGGCCTGAGAGTCAAGAAGGAAAGAACCAAGTCTGAGTTTCCCCCCTTATGCTCACCTCGGTTGAGAGAGACTTACCAAGAAGTTATCTTCTCAGACCTCCATCCAAAGATGGGGGTGGTTCTCCCTAAGCTCTATCAGGCTTATACATGTTCCCAACAGTAGAATATAACCATGAACACAACTACAACAGGGAAAATCAGACACGGGAAGTGGGAGAGCAAAACAGTGATACAGTTCAATGTCACCCAACCAAGGCCAACTTAAAAAATACTGTCGTAGATACTCTAAGTTAGACACAATACTCATGATACAGTACAACAATATAGAACACAGAAAAACAGTGACCATTTGTATAGTAGGCAAGACTATTATATAAAGCCACCTATATAATCTACATAAATTAACAAACAAAAATAGAAGTCAACAAGAGTATAAAATAACCTTGAAGCAAAAAAAAAAACATAATGTCTATAAGATATAAGAAAACTGTGTATATCAACAATGACCTTAAATGTGAAAGGCTTAAATTCACCAGTCAAAAGATTCAGAATGACTGAACAGATTAAAAAGCCATTTATTCTATGTCTCTAGGAAACACAGATCCAAAAGAAATTTATAAGCTTTGGGTAGTAGGATAGAACAAGTTATAAGAAGCCAATAATGCAAGCAGAAGGGCAGAGACAGCTGTTCTCATATCAGATAAAATAGATTTTTAGGCAAAGAAAGTGAAAAGAGAGACCTGGACATTATATATTGGTCAGAGGATTAATTCAACAGGAAGATATAACCATCATTAATATATATGCTCCCAATATGAATGCACCCAGATATATACAAAAAAATTACTTATTGACAACCTCAGGAGGAGACATTGACACAACACAGTATTAGTTGGAGACCTCAACACACAACTCACCACAAGAGACAAATCATCAGGGGAAAAAAATTAACAGGGAAATAGGGTCCTTATATGAAGTCATAGATGAACTTAACAGATATATTCAGAAGCTTTCATTTCTCCCAAAAGGATACATGTTTTTTTAAGTGCATATTGAACATTCTCAAGGATTGAGATGGTCTTAATTAAGTATGTTAAGAATAAAATCATAAAAAGATCTTTTCTGAGTATGAACCAGTGAGGTGACAAATCAACTCCAAAAAGAAACAAAAACATATACCCAAACTATGGAGACTGCACAACATACTACCCAATAATATCTGGATTGGAATAAAAAACATTAGTAAAATAGTCATTTCACCAAAAGCAATCTAAAATTCCAGTGCAGGGAGTCGGGCTGTAGCACAGCGGGTTAAGCGCAGGTGGCGCAAAACACAAGGACCGGCATAAGGATCCCGGTTCAAACCCCGGCTCCCCACCTGTAGGGGAGTCGCTTCACAGGCGGTGAAGCAGGTCTGCAGGTGTCTATCTTTCTCTCCTCCTCTCTGTCTTCCCCTCCTCTCTCCATTTCTCTCTGTCTTATCCAACAACAACAACAACAATAATAACTACAACAATAAAACAACAAGGGCAACAAAAGGGAATAAATAAATAAAATAAATATTAAAAAAAAAAATTCCAGTGCAATCCCTTTCCAGATCCCTGTGAGATTTTTTTCAATCAAACTGAACAACCTTCCCAAAGATTTGCTGTAACCACAAAAAGTTGCAAATTGCAAAAGCACTTCTTAGAAAAAGGGGAAAAATATGAATATGAAGGCATCATGTTTCCCAACTTTAGCTTATACTACAAAGCAGAAATAAACAAAACAGCATGATACTAGGATAAAAATGGACACTTGGATCAAAGTAGCACAATTGAGAACCCAGAAATGAGCCCACACATACACAACCACCTGATATATAGCGAGTATATATGGCCACAACCATTTAATAGATTTAAAAAGTTCTCTCCAACAATCAGTGCTGGGAAAATTGGGCTGCCACACATAGACAACCACCTAATTTCCTTTTGTTGACCTTGTTGTTTTATTGTTGTTGTTGTTGTTATTGATGTCATCATTGTTGGATAGGAAAGAGAGAAAGGGAAGACAGAGAGGGGGAGAGAAAGATAGACACCTGCACACCTGCTTCACTGCCTGTGAAGTGACTCTTCTGCAGGTGGGGAGCCGGGGGCTTGAACCAGGATCATTACACAGGTCCTTGCGCTTTTCACCAAATTCACTTAAGGTGCTGGGCTACCGCCCAACTACCCACAACCACCAAATACCATTAAAAAAATCTCAAAATAGATAAAAGATATGGATATTAAACCAGAAACTCTAGTATTTAGAGAAGAAAATGTCGGGAAAACTTTGCAGGAACTACATATCAAAGATGAACTTGGAAACTCAACACAGTGGGTGTGGGAATTGAAAATGAGTAAATAAATGAGATTCCATGAAACTAAAATGTTTCCACACATCTAAAGCAAACCACATAAGGATAACCAGGCAATCCAGTAAATGGAAGAAGATATTTGTGCATCACACATCAAACAAGCAACTCATATCAAACATCTATACAGATTTGATAATCTACAAAAAAAAGTAAAAATAGCTCAATAAAAACTTGGCCCACTAGTCATGGGCTCTTTGGAACATAACTAAAATAGGACTACTAACTAAAACAGAGACCGCCCCCCAACTCTTCAAATGAACTATTCCAACCTTTATAGGTTCATGATTAGTCAATAATATGTTTGGCTCTGTATGTTAACTCTTTTTTCAGCCACCAGGTTCCAGATGCTGCCATGACTTCCCTGGACTTCCCTGGACAGAGAACCCCACCAATGTTTCCTGGAGCCCCATTTCCCCAGATCCCCACCCCACTAGGGAAAGAGGATGTCATGGCTGAAAAAGGAGTAGAAAGCTGGATCAGAGAAGAGTAGTTCCCTAATATGGGAAAGGTATATAAATATTGTTGACTGTAAACTCCATTGATTTGATGTGATCTGGGGCCCATATTCAGCATAGGAACCTGTGTGACCTCTGCATCCCTGTAGATCTGAGCTCACATTCTGTGGTCATGAGTAGGAACATTCCAAGCTGCCCCAGTATCGACCCATCTTCCTCAGGTGTAGCATAGAGTATGTTGTCCATCCTTCATTCAGAGATTTGTTTGATCCAAGTTGAAAGCAAGGTCCTATGGGGGTCCCACAAAGGGGTCTGTTTTGTTGTTCCTGATAGAGATGACTGGTAACAATGGAGAGAGGGATCTATTCGAGGTCTGAGCCCATCATGTCTGTTTGGAAATCTCAAGACTCCCCGAATAGGGCCTAGCTAATGGGGTGACCTGACTAAAGAGTCAGCATTAAAGTATGCCAGTCTCTTGCCCTTATTCAGCTTTTGCAGTCCTTGCTTTGCTAAGGTTAACAACACTAATTCTAAGGGATGTATGCACCCCTATGTTCACAGCTGCATTATTCACAATGGCCAAAGTGGAATCAGCCTAAATGCCCATTGTCATGTAATTAGTTAAAGAAGTTATGATATATATATATATATATATATCCCATGGAATGTCACTCTGCAATCAAAAGAGGACTGGGACACACACACTCAGCGAAAGAGAGAGAGAGAGAGAGAGAAGAGAGAGGTGGGGAGTGGTGGCTCACTCTGGGGTGTTTGCACTTGGTAATATGCACGCTTAACCAGGTGTACTACCACCTGGCGCCCCCAATCAATAAAAAATTTTGAAGCAATATGTATAGATCCATTGCCATACATTCACACATGCACGCACATACAAACAAAAATAGAAAGAGTAAAACATTTAAATTGTTCTGACACATTTACAAATATCAGGCACTATATGCACACAGTCAAGTGGCATCTGAAAGATATTTCCAATTATAATTTCAAATGGATATACATTTCCAAGTGATAAAAAAATGAACAGAGAAGGCCACGCATGTCATAATCTTTCCCTTTTTTCTCACATTTATCATGAATACACATGCAGTCTTTTCATGGGGCAAGCCCTGGAAATCAACACTGTATGAAATATCATTGGCATCCCCTTCTCAGTTCAGTTCTTGTGGAAGGGAAGAGTGGTAATATCTCAATAAATAACATTTAGCTTCCGTCTCCTTTACCCTCATTCCAAACAGATGAGCAGTTTCTGAAAAGCAACTGTAGAAGATGCACTTTTACCTCTTCATCAAAAACATATAAAGATGAAATATATTGTGATATTTATTACCATGTAGATTACAAACCGCCATGGCGATCAGGTACAAATGGCTTTTTTCTCTGTGGCACCGACCTTCAAAAGTGATGATGTGAGAAGCCCTCGCTTTTATGACAGCTTAACTAGAAATGCATTACAGCCGCTATATTAATGTGTAGTTTGTAGCTTTGCTATAAAGTTAGGCTGTGAAAAGAAACTCCAAATCTACCGCTCAGCTATAAACTTCACACATGCAAAGTAATCTGGCCATGAATGCAGCGGGAGGAGATTGAGATAATGATTATATGAACTGATGCTGCCTCTTCTAGTCTCAGAACATCAGGGCAGGCTTTGCATCACATTCATCCAATCTTATCTACTGAATGAGTGGTATCATCTATTACACAGCAGAACAGAAAAGGCTTTCAGAAGAACCCACGTGTACCTATTCACACTTTTAGACTACTGTGTGCATCTCTGTGTGTGTATTTTTGACTTCTTATTGATACAAGTCTCCATACTAAATAAATAAATATATGTTCATGTACAAATACTTATATTTTAAAATATATGTCTATTTATTATTGGCTAGAGATAGAGAGAAATTGAGAGGGGATATATATATATATATATATATATATATATATATATATAGAGAGAGAGAGAGAGAGAGAGAGAGAGAGGGAGAGAGAGAGAGAGACCTACATACCTGATTCACGCCTCTTGAAGAGTTCTCCCTGCAGGTGGGAAGCCAGTGGGTGCTTGAATCAGATCCCTATGCTTAGAACTATATGCACTTCACCTGGTCTGACAACCCTGGCCAAATCCTTATTTTTGAGAAGTTCATGGACACTGGAATGCTGTTTTAGAGAGATTCAGTCTGTTTACTCTCTGCATTTTCTAAGTATTGACTAACTGTTGTGGTGCTGCACTTCTAGTGGACTATCTAATATGGATAATCAATTGAGGGTGGGCATGGCAGTGGCACACCCAATTACACTCACATAGTACTGAGCATAAGTTAACCTGCAAGGACCTGGGTTCAAATCCCCACTCCCCACCTGCAGAGTGGAAGCTTTACAAGTGGTGAATCAGATCTATAGGTGTCTTGTCTTTGTTTCTCCCTCTCTATCTCCTCCTCCTCTCTCAATTTATCTCTGTACTTTTCAATAAAGTGTGAAAAAAATGGCTATCAGGAACAGCAGAATCATATTGCTGGCACCAAGCTGCACTGATAACTCTGGATACAAAAACAGAAAAGAGAAAAGAAAAAAAATTACCTATAATAAATTAGATCAATAAGTTCACTATAATTGAAAAGATTTTTTTTTTCCTGACATGTGGATGATGTATGCACCGAGATAGATTTCATGGACTCTGTCTTAAGTTGTAAGGTTCCTTCAACAGTAACATGCTTTATTCTCTCTTGATAAGTATACAGGTAGGCATGGGATTAAAGGTCAGTACACATTCTCTAACAATGTCAGGCATGTACTATCCTTCCTTCCTTCAGACTGCTCTCACAAACCACCACTGACTGGATCATTACACTGACTCACACCTACTCTACCTGGCAATGCAAATTTAGAACATTCCTAACATTGTAGGATGTTTTATTGGAGAGGACTCAGGCAGTAGAGCACCAAATTAAGCACACATAGTATGAAGAGCAAGGACCAGTGCAAGCATTCCAGTTCAAGCCCCCAGCTCCCATTTGCGGGGGTGGGGGGCCACTTCACAGGTGATGAAGCAGGTCTGTAGGTATGTATCTTTCTCTTTCCCTCTCTATATCCCCTCTCAGTTTCTTTCAGTCCTATCAAAAAAAAAAAAAAAAGAAGGAAAGAAAACAAGAAAACAACAATGAACACAGAAGCAGTGGATTCATAGTGTAGGCACTGGGCCCCAGTGAAACCAAATATTTTATTGGATACAACTACTATAAAGCAATTATGATAATACTATTATCCATTGACCAAAGCTAGCTTGCTATATGCTTTGGTAAATAGAATTGTATGGAACATGCCCACCCTCATCATCCTAGGCATTATCTGTGGAGGTTCTTATGTCATCTCTGTTTTGAATAGTTGCAACAGAAATGGTACTCAGGGCCCAGGCAGTGGTGCACCTATCTGAGTGCTCATGCTACAATGTGAAAGGACCCAGGTTCAAACCCCGAGCCCCCACGTGCATAGAGCAAGCTTCACTAGTGCTGAAGCAGGGCTGCAGGAGGCACCTCTCTCTTCCTCTCTCCCTATCTTCCCTTCCCTCTGGATTTCTCTTTGTCACTATCCAATAAATAAAAGAATAATAAAAAAGAAATGTGACTCAAAATCTGTAGTACTTAACATTAGTCTACACACAGAAATTCATGGGTCCCTGCACTAGAATTTGGATGTAACTGGAGCTTGTAGTTGAAGATCTCATAGTATAAGTTTCAGATCTCAAAAGAGAGAAATCCTATCCAGGTGAAGAGGGGGAAAGATGATGGGGGGAGAAGAGGTTATTCCATTTATAACTCAAGCCTATCACATACAATTGAAATATGACTTATTGGGGGGAAGAGGGAATTCATGTAAAAATAAAGCATGGGATTCAATAGACAGAGGCAGGGAGGATGGATACAACTCACTGAAATGATTCTTGCAAAGCTGGCTAGTAAACAGATGGACTGTGGCTTGCTTCAGAGAGTCCCCAGAAGGCATCTGCTTAATAGAGAGAAAAGACCACAACTCAGATCAAAGATCCAAGTGGCTTTCCTAAAGACCTGAAGGAGACTTAAGAAGATAGAGGTATTGAGATCAGAATATGCATCAGACTGGTTTAGTTCAAATTATAATTAAATTTCTTCCTATGATGTGTTATCAAATAACTGGTCAATTTTTATTTAGCTGGGATCTCTCCACACTGCCATGTTTTATCTAGCACATATCTGATTATCAGTGTATTTTCTTAAAAATTTGTTTATATTGTTAACTTTTTAATGAGGGGAGAAAACACTGCTCAGCACTGGCTTGTGAGATGTGCTGGGGATTGAACCTAGATCCTCAGAACTTCAGGCATGAAAGTCTTCTGCATAATCATTAAACTGTCTTCAAAAACAAGTGAGCATTATTTTTTTTTGCTTGAAAACTTAGTGTCCTTCCTCATTATCTCCCAATTATTTTTTAAGCAATCAGGTCTATCACACACATATATATTTTCCCCTCCAGGGTTATTGCTGGGGCTCGGTGCCTGCACTATGAATCCACTGCTCCTGGTGACCATCTTTTTCCATTATTATCACTGTTGTTGTCTTTGCTGCTGCTACTGCTGTTGTTGCTGTTGGATAGGACAGAGGAAAATTGAGAGAGGATAGGACAGAGAGGCAGAGAGAAAGATATCTGCCGACTTGTTTTATCACTTGCTAAGCGACTCCCCTGCTGGTGGGGAACCTGGGGCTCAAACCGGATCCTTGCGCTTTACATTATGTGTGCTTGAGCCAGTGCACTACTGCCTGGCCAGCCCCCTATAACATAAAATTATTACTATGGCAGTACTTCTAACAGTTCTCCAGAATAACATACTGGAATTTGAGAATTGACTCTCCAGAGAAATTGGATTTGTTTCCTCTAAGCATCCACTCTGTTTATAAAATTGGACTAGTAATTATACTGGTCTCACAGATTTGTGTGAAGCAAGTGAGTGCATGTAAACTCCGCAAAATGACTGATAACATTGCGAGCTCTCAAAATTATTCATTTAACTTAAATGTAAAATAGAAGGATTATCTATAAATGGAAAGCTGATAAAGAAATTAGCAGCTGGAGGAAAACTACTAAACAGTTCCTGTTAAAATATATGGATATGATAGACTCTGGTATTTCTGTGTGTGTGTGTGTGTGTGTGTGTGTGTGTGTGTGTGTGTGTGTGTGTTATTTCCCCTTTCAAAGGTGAGTCCTTTAACATGCTTGT
The DNA here is from genome assembly GCF_950295315.1 of Erinaceus europaeus. Taxonomy (NCBI): domain Eukaryota; kingdom Metazoa; phylum Chordata; class Mammalia; order Eulipotyphla; family Erinaceidae; genus Erinaceus; species Erinaceus europaeus. The sequence continues at coordinate 117,564,555 of NC_080169.1, read as the reverse complement.
TTTACCACTTTAGAATGCTTTTTTTCATTAAGATAAAGACAGGCAGAGAGGGAGAGGAGAGGAGAGAAGAGACTACATAGACTGAAGTTTCCCTTGGTACCCTTCACCTGCCATGTAGTACGTGGGTTGGAACCTGGACCATGTACGTAGTAAGCCACAGACTCCAACAGCTGAGTCATCTCTTTGCCCCTCCCCCCCAAAATTCTTCATTACGTTTGATCATTATTTTTATTAATATTGTCATCCCCACAACTGTTGAAAGGTATGCAGAGATATTTCATTTCTCCCATCTCAAATCAGAGTCATTTCAAGAAAAGATAAATTCACCAAAGGGACACAGTCACAGTACTTTATAGATATGACATAGGCATATAGTTTACTTCAGGGGGCCAAATGGTGACACACCTGGTTGAGCGCAAATGGTACAATATACAAGGACCCAGGTTCAAGCTCTAGTCCTCCCTTAGGGTGGAAAGCTACATAACTGGTGTAGCAAGTCTGCAGGTATCTCTCTGTCTCTTTTCTTCTATATCTCCCTCCTTCCCTCTCAATATCTGGCTGTTTCTATCTAATAAATAAAATATAATATATATCTACATATATAACTCACTATAGGCAATGAATTTTATTTTTTTTAATTCTACACCTCAGATGAGTTTTCTTTTTTAATTTTTTAAATTTATATATATATATGTTTATTTATTTTCCCTTTTGTTGCCCTTGTTGTTTTATTGTTGCTGTAGTTATTATTGTTGTTATTGGTGGCTTTGTTAGCTATTACCGAGGGAAATAGAGGAGGGGAAGACAGAGAGAGGGAGAGAAAGATAGACACCTGCAGACCTGCTTCACCTCCTTTGAAGCGACTCCCCTGCAGGTGGGGAGCCAGGGCTCAAACCGGGATCCTTACTCAGGTCCTTGCTTTGCTTCACTGCCTCATGCGCTTAACCCGCTGTGCTGCCACCCGACTCCTATGAGTTGTGCTTTCTACCAAATCAGACACATAATCACATATGAAATATCTCATGCAAAACTTTATCTGAAATCCTTTGGGTTGTTACCCCAGAAGATATGATACTAAGTGAAGCTGTGGATAAGATAAATCAATCTTGCAAGCTTGATGATACTCAAAGCAACAATCATTTGATATGTAGGGGAAGACTGATTCCTTGGCTTAAGATAGTGGTCATGTGCGATTTGCATGCTATTCGATATCTTTATAAAAAAAGTTTCTAACAGGCTATTCGATATCTTTATATAAAAAAAGTTGCTAACAGGTGGTGATACACCTACTGAGTGCACATGTCACAGTGCACAAAGACCCAGGTTCAAGCCTCTGGTCGTCACCTGCAGGGAGGAAATCTTTGTGAGTGCTGAAGCAGTGACATAAATTTCTCTCTATCTCTCTCCCTATCTAACTCCCATGACCCTCTTGATTTCTGGCTATCTCTAGGCAATAAATCAAAAAATAAAATAAAGAAATGAAAAAGATGTATATTAAAAAAAAATAAAAATAGTCCACTCCTATAAACAATCAGAAAGTACCTCAGTAACTATTCACAGAAAAGATCTTTATCAGTCAAAGGGACATCCACATAGGTTGGAAATAATGACTGGGTAATTTGAAAACTTTCAGCTCTCATGGGCATCTTTTTGACATCTCTCACAATTTGTGAAGTTGGCAAATCTTCTACACTCCACTGATAACTCATTTAGACCAATAAAGTGCTTTCACATGACTCCTCAATACTTACAGCCTAGCTTCCAGACATCAGTACTATAGGCAGGTGACCCAGTATATAGGGCTAATATATATTAGATCAGAATAGAGTCTGAAAAGGTCAGAGTCCATGGAAAACCTAGGTAGTGTAACAGATTTATATTTTCACCATCTTTCCTTCTACATTTTCCTCCTAACAAAAAGTGTTTAATAGCATTCATTATTCACAGAAATATTTATCATTAAGACTACAGAGTAATTCTCCTTCCCAAAATAATACATACCAAAGTAATTTCCAAATGATTCTGTAAATTAAGTGAATTAGGTGGAGTTAGTGTTGTAATATACATACTACAAATAAATAACTAAAGAAAGATTAAAGCAAGTATGACAAGACCATTCCACAAGTTTGTGATTAAGCCAAACACTTGGTGACAAATTTTGTCAACACATTTCTGAATCAGGTATGAGAAGTGTCTTTTAATTACTGGAAATCCTGAGATTCAGAGAAGTTTAGTCATTTGCTTCTAAATTTGCAGTCAGATTGGCTCAGTCTGACTTTATCATTTAGACACACACTGGTCAGTCTCCTTGTTTTATTCCCCGTTGCCACAATAAAAATAAAATCATCAGACAGGGATATTATGTAAAGCACAGGGGCACTGACGTGCAGTGGAAATGTATTTCTTCTCTGGAAACTTCACTTTGTGACATTGTATAAGTCAACCTTTGTCACTAATTTAATGTTTTTTTTTTTCCCAACCCTAGTCTAATACAATCTTCTAAAGAAATCTTGGGAAACACACACGCCTACTATTTACAACCATTACATTAAAGTATTGTAAATACTACCCTATGACCCTGCAATTCCCCTCCTGGGGATATATCCTAAGGAACCCAACACATCCATCCAAAAAGATCTGTGTACACATATGTTCTTGGCAGCACAATTTGTAATAGCCAAAACCTGGAAGCAACCCAGGTGTCCAACAACAGATGAGTGGCTGAGCAAGTTGTGGTCTATATACACAATGGAATACTACTCAGCTGTAAAAAATGGTGACTTCACCGTTTTCAGCCGATCTTGGATGGAACTTGAAAAAATCATGTTGAGTGAAATAAGTCAGAAACAGAAGGATGAATATGGGATGATCTCACTCTCAGGCCGAAGTTGAAAAACAAGATTAGAAAAGAAAACACAAGTCGAACCTGAAATGGAATTGGAGTATTACACCAAAGTAAAAGACTCTGGGGTGGGTGGGTGGGTGGGGAGAATACAGGTCCATGAAAAATGATGAATGAAATAGTGGGGGTTGTATTGCTAAATGGGAATCTGGGGAATGTTATGCATGTAAAAAAAAAAAGAAGTAGAAACACAAAGCAGAAATTGACTGAGTTTGGAGTATGGCACCAAAGTAAGAAAGCAGAAGTATACTAGAGTTTGCAGTGAGTACCTCCCTAATATTTCCTCTCCACTTTTCCAAGCTTTGGGTCCATGATTGCTCAACAATTTGTTTGGCTTTGTATGTTAACTCTCTTTTTAGTCACCAGGTTCCAGGTGTCATCAGGATGCCGGCCAGACTTCCCTGGATTGAAGACACCACCAATGTGTCCTGGAGCTCAGCTTCCCCAGAGACCCATCCTACTAGGGAAAGAGAGAGGCAGACTGGGAGTATGGACCGACCAGTCAACGCCCATGTTCAGCGAGGAAGCAATTACAGAAGCCAGACCTTCTACCTTCTGCAACCCTCAATGACCCTGGGTCCATGCTCCCAGAGGGATAGAGAATGGGAAAGCTATCGGGGGAGAGGGTGGGATATGGAGATTGGGTGGTGGGAATTGTGTGGAGTTGTACCCCTCCTACCCTATGGTTTTGTTAATTAATCCTTTCTTAAATAAAAAAAATAAATAAATAAAAAAAAGAAAGCCAAGTTAGAGTAACCATTGCAATAAATAGGCCAAATAGAGACTTCTAGTTGGAAAAAAAAGGGGGGGGAGCATTGGTGGCACACCTAGTTAAGCGCACATGTTTCCATGCACAAGGACCTATGTTTGAGCCCCCAGTCCCACCTGTAGGAGGAAAGCTTTTCAAGTGGTAAAGCAGGGCTGCAGCTGTCTCTCTGTCTCTGTCTCTCTCTTTCTGTCTCTCTTTCTTTCTCCCTCTCTCTCTCACCATTTTACCTCTTGACCTTAAGCTGTTTCTATCCAATAATCAAAGCTAATAAAAACAATTTAAAAGTTAGGAAAAACAAGGCCTTGCAATCATAGTAGAAGAGATGCCTTTTTAGTAGTCTTTATGGTAGACAGATGCAGTAGACCTAATAGACAAAGGATATCCTAGACAAATTCTACCAGTGTATTCTGGGTTGAAATAAATCAGTGCTTACATATACTTATCAATATTTTCCAAGTTCACCAAAGTCACTACAAAGTTAACAGTCACCTGACAAAGTATCCAGCCAGTTTAATAAGTGAACTATACTTTAAAAACACATCTGATGGATGAATAAGTAGGTGAAATGATTTCAGCGTTCACTGGTTTGACATGGGTATAATGGGGCTCCTCCAAAAATAGCTTGCATCTCATAAAAGCGAATTCGTTGCCTAAAAACTGATCTTCAAAGTTATCATGATTCTTCTCCATGGGGTTTAATTCAATTTGCAAAAAAAGAAAGCACAATAAGTAAAAATAAATTTGGATTCTTACCTCATTTTGTCATATAGTCACATGGTAGAAAACTCTGCTATTTTATGAAACCAGTCAGGTCTGGGTGACTTGAAATGAGGACAAAAGTAAAAAAAGAAATCTCTTTAGTTAGACCTACCCTAGGAAGCTGAAAGACATTTTTAAAATAGGTCCTTAGTAAATACTAAAATATGAAACAGTAGTGAACCAGTAAGCCTATGAAAAGCTTTATCCTGCCTAGACCACTATGTCTGACTTCCAGAAGACTGAATTCACAAGGCTTGAGGAGAAATAACACACGACTGGTATGTCAATGGCTTCCAGCATGAATGTGTATTTTTCAAACTTGGTCTCAGACGTGTAAGAAGCTCACATGCATCAACTACATTACTGTCTTCTTGCTAAATTATCCAGGCATCGGAGAAATAGATAATCACAACGTGGCTGAGTGAAAATCAGAGTGGCTCCAAATAGTCTGATTGGAAGAACTGTAGAGACAGGGATGAAGAATGTGGGCAAGCAGGTGACACAGCTGGAAGCTCATAACAATGTTTCACTTCTGTTACAAGATTCTGCATGTGAACTGGAAGCATCTACTCACTGCTTTAGCATTCCTGTGGCAGATCAGAAAGGCATCAATATTTTCAGAATATAGGTTAAAAAAAAAAGTGCATGTTCCTTAGCAAGATTTTCAGTGGAAGTAAATGCATACTTGTCATTGCTGATGGTTTGAAAGTACAGAAACCTGGTCCTGGCAGTGGAACACTTGGTTGAGGGTTCACTTTATAATGCACAAGGATCAGGGTTCAAGTCACCAGACATCCACCTGCAGAGGCAATTTTTTTTTTTTATGAATGGTGAAGTAGTACTGCAGTGTCTCTCTCCTATTCTTTATCTCTACCTCTCCTCTCGATATCTGTCTCTAGCTAATAAGAAATTATTTTTTTAATTTACTTAGTACCTTTTGTTGCCCTTGTTGTTTTATTGTTGTAGTAATTATTGTTGTTGTCATTGTTGGATAGGACAGAGAGAAATGGAGAGAGGAGGGGAAGACAGAGAAGGGGAAAGACACCCGCAGACCTACTTCACCACCTGTGAAGCGACTCCCCTGCAGGTGGGGAGCCGGGGGCTCCAACCCCGGGCTTTAACCGGGATCCTTGTATGGGTCCTTGCGCTTTGAGCCACGTGCTTAACCCGCTGTGCTACCGGCTCACTCCCAAAATAAAATTTTTAAACAGAGTCCATGCTTCTAGTTCTTTGTGTAAAACATAAATGCCTCTAATGGACATGTAAATTGATACAACAGATCTTTGATATTTACACACAGGACCCCGATTTCATTCTAGACAGTCTCTCCAAATAGAATTTGAGCTCAGGTGAAAACACTGTACAAAATATGAGGGGCAGCATTATAGGGGGGTTATTGTCTTAATGTGTTGCTAAAGGAAGTACAGGTGCTTGGCTCCAATCCCCAGTCATTCTGATTTCACTGCTAGGATGGGTGACTTGGCATTTGGAATTCTTAGAGCTTTCTGGTCTGCAACAATAATGGGGAAGCACTGTGCTGTATAGTCTATAGGATCTGGTCACTCCACTGCTTAGAATGCCTTATTCATTGTAAACACTATCGAAATTATTATTATTTTATTTTTAATTATCTTTATTTGATAGAGACAGCCAGAAATTGAGAAGAGGGAGACAGAATGGGAGAGAGAGAGAGAGAGAGAGAGAGAGAGAGGCTTGCAGCCATGTTTTACCACTTATGAAGCATTCCCCCTGCAGGTGGGAACCAGGGACTTGAACCCGGGTCCCTGAACATTATAACATGTTTGCTCAACCAGGTGCAACACCACCTGGTCCCATAACTATCCAAATGCTTCACCAATGTATCTCAGATGTTTCCTGTCACATTATCGGCCACAACTCTATCTTTACCCCTCATTCTCCTTCTGCTTTACCACCTCTCCATGTAACCACACGTACAGCCTACACTGTAGTGATTTAATTTCCCTGTAATGTGGAGGTGACATATAACTAGGACAGATTAATTTAGCTTACAATCATTTGTGAAATTTTATCTATCAGCCGGAAGTCAATGGTAAAGTCTATTTCTGGGTTGGGAGCTTTTGTCAAGATTTTATAGCTGATCACAAAAGTTAAACTATTGGGAGTCCCGCGGTAGCACAGCGGGGTAAGCCCAAGTGCAGCAAACCGAAAGGACCGGCTTAAGGATCCCGGTTTGAGGCCCCAGCCAGCTCCCCACCTGCAGGGGAGTCCCTTCACAGGTGGTGAGACAGGTCTGCAGGTGTCTATCTTTCTCTCCCCCTCTCGGTCTTCCCCTCCTCTCTCCATTTCTCTCTGTCCTATCTAACAGTGAGGCATCAACTACAATAACAACAAAAAACGACATGGACTACAAAAGGGAAAATAAATATTTTTTTTAAAAAAACAAGCTAAACTATTTCTTCCTTATCCATTCAGCACTGTGACAATTTATGTTCTATAGTAAACAGTATTATCAAAAGACACATGATAGAAAGTGCTAGATTTCCTTGAAAGTTCAGATGGAGAAGTCTGGTCTTTGGGCTCCCCAGGGCCTGCAAAATCATTTGGTCACTGCACACAGAACTCAAAATTCAATAAACCCAGGAGCATTTATTATACTGATATTGAGTGTTAATTGTTAAGGTAATAATCATGCTATGAAATATCCAAATGGTACTTGTCCTTAGAAAATCAAGACAATCAGGGTTATAAACAAATCATTTTGGGTCCAGGCAGTGATGTGCCTGGTTAAGTGCACACATTACAGTGCCCAAGGACACAGGTTAGAGCCCCAGGTCCCCAGCTGCAGGGCAAAACTTCACAAGTGTTGAAGTAGAGATGCAGGTGTCTCTCTGTCTCTCTGCCCCCCCTCTCAATTTATCTTTGTTTCTAGCCAATAATAAATAAATAAAATATTTTTAAATAACATTTCAAAGTACTTTCACTGTTCAGTGTGAAAGCTTATAATCAAAAGAATACCAGCTTACAAGTTATGTTTCCTAGAGATAGGAAACAAACAGAAAAGACAGGCAGATGTGAAATTGCTTTTCTGTCACCTAAATCCTCTCAATTGTAATAAAGATGCCAGTAGTTGGATGTGCCAAATCTCCCTCATTTCTTTTTTTTTCTTATTTATTTGTTTGTTTGTTTATTTATTTTTGCCTCAAAGGCAAATGGGATTCAGTGCTAGCACTACTAATCTACCACTCCTGGCTGCCCTTTCTTTCTTTCTTTCTTTCTTTCTTTCTTTCTTTCTTTCTTTCTTTCTTTCTTTCCTATTTTATTTGCTAGGGCAGAAAGATACTGGGGAAGAGGCAGAGAGAAAGATAGACACTTGCAAACCTGCTTTACCGCTAGAACCTAGCTGGGTTCCTGGCACTGGTCCTTGTTCATAGTTCTATGTCCTTAACCTGGTGTATCACCACACGGCCCCTCTTTTTGTTTTTTGAATCCAGTGTTTTTCTACTGCCTAAAATAAGTTGTGCAGATTCCTCCTCACACCTTCTCTCCCCCTACTCATCATAATCCAACTTCTGTATAAGCTTGAGTTTAGCCTTCTCCTGGAAGGTGGGCACGCTCTTGGATGCAATTCTCCATGTGTATTCTAAGACACCGCCCACATACTTGCATAGTCCCTGGTACACAGCTTTAATGTACACAGTTCAATTCTCAGTCTTCAGCAAAGCTGCGTGAGACTTTACAGAGATGAGACCCTGTGGTATTTATTCTGGCAACAGCTGTGCTTTGTATAATTCCTCTTAATAAAAGTTCTATACATTTTATTGATTGAGTGGATGAAAAGAATAAATCCTAGACATTAAGCTGTCTATGCCAGATCTCTATTAAAACTGCATTAGCCTATTACAAAGCTGATTTGAATATTAATAAATCTATATATGAAATGTTTCCAAAGAGCAAGTCCTTGATTAAGGTTGTTTATTATCTTTCCCTTTTGCAAGTATGGAGTACATCCACATGAATGGTATAGATTATAGAATAATAAAGTGGGGAGTTGGGCAGTAGCACTGCGGGTTAAGTCAGGTGGTGCAAAGCTCAAGGACCGGCATAAGAATCCCAGTTCAAACCCTAGCTCCCCACCTGCAGGGGAGTTGCTTCATAAGCGGTGAAGCAGGTCTGCAGGTGTCTATCTTTCTCTCCCCCTCTCTGTCTTCCCCTTCTCTCCCCCTCTCTGTCTTCCCCTTCTCTCTCCATTTCTGTCTTATTATTCAACAATGATGATATCAATAACAATAATAACTACAACCATAAAAAATAAGGGCAAGAAAAGGTACAATAAATAAATAAATATTAGAATAATAAAGCAAAAAGGAAGAAGGAAGGGAAAAAAAGAAGAAAATAGGCCATTCACAACTCTTCCAGATGAAAGCAAGATAAATATGCTCACAATTTTAAAAGATACAGATCTCACATACTGTCACTACACTTATACTAAAAAAAAATTATATTAAGGGTAAGAAGATAGATTGAAATGGTAAACAGGATATTACTTCACATGAAATAGAGTAAGAGTTTCTCTTGAGAGTAAAAGAGAAGCACCACCCTGAAACATGTGGTGCTGGAAATCAAAGTGGAAGCTTCGCACATTCATGTCCTCCTAAGAGTTGAGCTGCTTCCTTAGCCAATTAAAACAAAAATCTTTTAGAAGTGAGTCATGTGCTCATTTAGACAATGACCTTAGAGATTCTTGGAAATAGAATGACTTTGGTCTCAAGTGTCAGTTACAGAGAGGAATGCATCCTTGGTTGAATCATTGAACCTTGTGAAACATCAGTGTTCTCAACTTCAAAATGGGAAAAATGGGTCTGGATGTTGACTCACTTGGTTGAGTGCACGTATTACAGTGCACAAGGATTCAGGTTCAAGTCCCTGGCCCCACTTGCAGGAGGAAAGTTTCACAAGTGTTGAAACAGTGTTTTAGGTGTCTCTCTTCCCCTCTCTACTCCCCATTTCCCTTTTAATGTCTCTTTGTCATTTCTTCTTCTTCTAGCATTTGCCCTTCTTCCGTAGCCAGTCAACAGCATCAGGTTGAGCCTGATGTAAAGTTTCGAGACCTCCTTTGAATCTGGAGAGGTGGCAGTCATTGACTATGTGGGTCATAGTCTGTCTGTAGCCGCAGGGGCAGTTCGGGTCATCTCTGGCTCCCCAGCGATGGAACATAGCGGCGCACCGGCCATGGCCTGTTCCATAGCAATTGAGGAGGGCCCAATCATAACGTGCTAGGTCAAAGCCGGGTTGACGCTTTGTCACTATCCAAAATAAGTAATTAAAAGGAGAGATTAGTGATATTTATAAAACCAAAAAAAATGGGGGAAAGTGCCTGAATCAATCATTTTTTTTGAGTATAAGTTGTAATTAATTACAAAAAAAAACAACAGAATAATCACTCAAATAATAGAAAAAATCTATTTAAAGTGTAGCTGTAAAACTAAAATTAACAACAAATAGTCTACAGACTTGTTCATCTATTTTATATGGAAAATGAAAGCCTATTTCTCATTTGTTTATTTATTCATTCATTCATTCATTTTGCCTCCAAGGATATTGCTGGGACTCTGTGCTAGCACTCAGAATCCACTGCTCCTGGTGGCCATTTTTCTTTTCTTTTTTTTTTTTATTATTGAATAGGCCAGAGAGATATTGAGAAGAGAGAGGGAGAGAGAGAGAGAGTTACAGAGAAACACCTACAGACCTGTCTCACCACTTGTAAAGTGCACTCCTCCCTACAGGAGGAAAGTCAGGGACTCGAACCAGATACTTGCAGAGGTCTTTGTGCAAGTACATACCCATTGCTCAGCTAGAAGGTCGAGGTCATCATTAACCCAAGCACAGAGCAGCACAATGCATAGCTGCATATTGACCTGTAAACTATTTGATCACAAATGAAAAATTAGCATACAGGGTTTGATCACAAGCTTTGCAATGCATATTTCCCTGGGGGGGTAAATTACAGGCACTTCAGAGGAAGGGGGAGTAGGAGGGGCCAGTTGAGCAAGAACAAGAAAGTATGTGGTGACTTTCAAGTTAGGCCAAACAGAATGTACAGCAATTCATGACCTTTCTTTTAAGGGGAGAGGAGAGGCATGTGCAAAAGGGTAGCCCCCTTTCAGGAAAAGCCATCCATCATTAGTTCAAGAGGTCAGGGGGACCTGCCCTTGTCTCGACCTAAAGGGAGAGTTGGGGGGGGGGGGTCAACCTTCTTGAACCTCATGGAAACAATAGCCTGGACTTCCTGGGACAGTGGACCCTATTCTCCAACATGTCCTCCTTTTTCTTTTATTCAAAAATGAAGGAGTAGACACAATAGCAGAGATATTTACAGCTCAGAGTCAAAATAGGGTTGCTGGGGGTCGGTGGGTAAAGGTTCAAAAGCCTGAACAAGTGCCTGATTAACTATTACTCTAGTCATCTCAAGAATGCGAAGCCGAATGAAGTTAGGCAGACTAGGGGCAAGAAGAAAGAGCAAACAAATCATAATCAGAGGTCCCACAAAGGGGAGGACCCAGGTGCTCAATGGGCCTTGAACCCATGAGGAGGAAGACCCAAGGGCAGGGCGTAGCAGCTGGAAAGACATCACTCAATTCGGTCGGAGTCTGCATATTCTGCTCAACCACTCCAGATTCCTTCAGATAAAAACAGCACTCTTCCTGCAGGGAGACGTAGGTTCCGCCCTTTTCTGCAGGTCCAGCGCATGGTGATTCTGTAGGGTGACTTTGGCAAAGGAGGTGATGTGGCGCTGGACGGAAGCTAGGGTGTCTGTAGTGGAGTCCACGATCTGCTTGATTCCCAAGGTAAAATCTTCTGCTTTAACGAGACTGTGACCCAAAGCACCACCGACCAAGCCCACAGAGGCAGTTAAGCCCATACCCACCAGAACGGGGAGGGAGAAAGACTACTCTGTGGTGCCAACGTGGTGCTGGGAGCAGCCAGGCAAGTTCTGTTTCCCCATTGACTGCGATCTGGGGGTCCACAGACACCAGAATGCAGGGGCCTGTGGTGGAGCTGTCAATGCACGGAGAGAGGGTGTCATTGCACCAGAGCTGCATCAGTGAAGTAGCAGAGGTCCTGACATTGATAGTAATATTACGTAGGCACAGGAAGGGGGAGGCTGTGAACAGTCTGGTGACATAGCATGTAAGCTGTGTCTCTTCTGGAGACCTAGTTTCCCATAGTGGAATGTTATCAAGAGGTTGGGAGAAGCAAAAAGAGTGATTGGTAGATGCAGGAATAGAAGAATTAATGGGTACAGCAGCAAGAATGGGTCTTTGGAGAGAGGCACACACGAAACAATAAGAGACATTGGGAGGTAGTGTCAAAATTTAAATTTTTGTAAATATTGAAAAGATTAAGGGTAGCTAATGCTATGGCTAATTGTATTTTGGGGGAGTATCCCCCCTTTTTTTTTCTTTAAAAAAAACTAGGGATATGAGTGACCTTAGGGATCAGTACACACCCATGAGTAAAACATTAGAATATTATTGTTAAGTCACATAAGCTGAAATTGGACTACATCTATGGGAACCTCTTATAATAAGATCTTACCATATGAGCAACTGGTTCTTCATGTGAAGGCTTGTCACAACTTTAAGCATTCACTTGTGAAGAAAAGCTTGTACCAAGGTAGAAGTTCACTAGAATTGATAACTCAATTATTAGAATTGGCTTAAATATGTTTATATAATTTTGGGAGGCCTTTTCAACAATAAAATGATTATCATCTCTTTAGTATGATCTAGAGTAGCTTAAGCGATTTTAACACAATACTAGAACTTAGTTTACAACTAGGATCTTAGTAATTTACTCATTACATATTTATCACAAATTTATTTAATTACTTGTTCACACTCATATATTTTAGCTGTATTTTATTTCTGATGCAACACCCTTTGAGTGGTTATGAGTAAAGGTGGATATAAAACTTTACTAGATCTTACACTTTAAAGTTCTGATATGGGTGTGTCTGTTGGAAAAGAAGAGGCCAGCAGCAAGCCTCATGTGCCCTGGATATTTATATTCTTGTTAAAAACCCTTCGATCTTAGAGGGGACTTATTTAAAACAGAAGCCTTGAAGAAAAACGGCTGGTGTTTAAAGTGTCACAGAGCACTCCCCCGCCCAAGGAGGGGATGGGATACGGAGTTCTGGTGGTAGACATTGTGTGGAGTTGTACCCCTCTTATCCTATGGTTTTGTCAGCGTTTCCTTTTTACAAATGAATAATAATAATAAGTAAAAAATAATAAAATAATTATGTTAGCCTACTAAAAAAAACAGTAATGAGAGGGAATGAACCATATAACCATACAGGCACACAGGAAGAAATGAAAATAAGCAATCTGGCTTCACATCTGAAGGATTTAGAAACAGAAGAACAAAGGAAACTCAATGCCAGTAGAAAAAGCAAAATATTGAAAATCAGAGTGAAAATAACTAGGAGAGAAAATTTAAAAAAAATACAAAAGATCAAAAAATTAAGAGCTGGTTCTCTGAAGGGATAAATGACATTTATAAACATTTGGACATACTAAAATTGAAAGAGAGGGGAGCTGGGCACAGGTGGCACAAAGCGCAAGGACCTGCATAAGGATCCTGGATCGAGCCCCTGGCTGCCCACCTGCAGGGGTGTCACTTCACAGGCAGTGAAGCAGGTCGCAGTTGTCTTTCTCCCCCCCCTTCTTCCCCTCTTCTCTCCATTTCTCTCTGTCCTATCCAACAATGACAACATCAGTAAGAACAGCAATAATAACTACAGCAATAAAACAACAAGGGCAACAAAAGGGAATAAATAAATAAATAAATAAAATTGAAAGAGAAAAAATGCAAACACGCTATATCCTAAATGAAAGGGAAGATAGTGATAGACATATTATAAATCCACAGTATCATGTGAGGCTCCTCTGAACAACCAGATAACACCCAGAAGCTAGAAGATGAATAAATTTGCAGAGCCATACTTCTGGGAAGCAGAAGCAGAGGCATACTTCTGAGACTTGGGAGCCTCCTTTATGAGAGTAGCTTTGCATCAAACTATTATACTCTTCTTCCACCTTTTTTTATAGTATATTCCCTTTTTCCATCAGTACCTCACAAATAAAATGATTTAAAAAACTCAAGTAATTTCGTATTTTATTAAAATTTTAGGAAAGGATTCATTGCTCTGTAACTGCTTAATACTCTGCCTTTTACAAAAGAATGTTACACGATTTGCTCTTATCCTTTTTAAGAGAAATAAAAGTACCTACGAAAAGATCAGTTAACTCCCTTTAGAGAAAAGATAACAAAATATTTACCTAGCTTAAAATTACATGCATAATGTTCAGAACAATTTTTAATGACTTTGTTGGAAAGCATTCAAAAATGATGTTAGTCTCACATTACCTCTTGACTAAGAAATAATGAAAATTGTATTCTTCATTTAGAAATGAAATTATTGTTCTATTCCAGTTCATTAGATTATAATCCAAAACTTGAGAGTCTACACATCTAAAAAAATATGGTGGGTAAGCAAATTGTAGTACAGTCATATAACAGGACTTTAGTAATAAAAGTGAACTATTAAATGGATGAATTTAAAGTGTTCCTCTGAGTGAAATAAGCCGTGTCCATGAATACATAATGTATACAAGGTGACTTCACTTCCACAAAGTTTTAGGAAATGAAAAATAATGTATGGCAAGAGTTACTAACTGAAGGGCCTGGTGAAATGCCACATAGTCTACAAAGCATCACAAGGAATTTCTGATAAAACTGATAGAAATATTCACCATAGGGAGTCGGGCTGTAGCGCAGCGGGTTAAGCACAGGTGGTGCAAAGCACAAGGACCGGCATAAGGATCCCGGTTCGAACCCCGGCTCCCCACCTGCAGGGGAGTCGCTTCACAGGCGGTGAAGCAGGTCTGCAGGTGTCTGTCTTTCTCTCCTCCTCTCTGTCTTCCCCTCCTCTCTCCATTTCTCTCTGTCCTATCCAACAACGGCAACAACAATAATAACTACAACAATAAAACAGCAAGGGCAACAAAAGGGAATAAATAAATAAAATAAAATATTTAAAAAAAAAAAAGAAATATTCACCATAATCTTTCTAGTGATGGTTTCACAGAGTGTGTGTGTGTGTGTGTGTGTGTGTGTGTGTGTGTGTGTGTGTGTGTGTGATGCTATTTTTACAACTTAAACATGCACGGTTTACTGTAGTTCTGTTTTAAATTAGCAAAGCTTAAAAACAGATAACTTGGTTTTCTCAAAAAGAAATAAGAATGAGGGATTTAATAGAATTCCTTGGAAAATTCTGAATAAAATTTGAAATAAAATTTCCATATTAGAAGACCTAACTAGGTGATATATGCATTATTATATGCAAATGTATAATAGACAATAGATTTCTTAATAATTACTTGATGCAGGTAATTAATTAATGGAGGCTGTTATAGTAGATGTGTTGACTGCTCACCATTGAATCCCTCAGTGCATTGCCTTCGGTCAAAGGAACAGTTTTCTCAAGACTAGACCATCTTTCTATGGGGTCATTTCCATTCATTGACTTGTACAGTTACTTTATTTTATGGGAACATCTACTAACATTCCAGGCCAGAGTTTTTCACGTTTATGACTTCCATTCTAACTAAATAAGACTTTAGGTTCTCAACTGCCCAGTTTGTCCAACCCCTACAGTTTCTTTCACCCCACCAAATGTGCAGGATCCCAGAAAAGCTTTCCCATTAACATTTTTTAATTTATTTATTGGAGAATTAATATTTTACATTAAACACTAAATACAATAGTTTGTACATGCATAACATTTCTCAGTTTTCCATATAACAATACAACCCCCACTAGGTCCTCTGTCATCCTTTTTGAACCTGTATTCTCCCCCCGCACCTACCCCAGAGTCTTTTACTTTGGTGCAATACACCAATTCCAGTTCAGGTTCTGCTTGTGTTTTCTCTTCTGATCTTGTTTTTCAACTTCTGCCTGAGAGTGAAATCATCCCATATTCATCCTTCTATTTCTAACTTATTTCACTTAACGTGAGTTTTTCAAGGTCCATCCAAGATCGGCTGAAAACAGTGAAGTCACCATTTTTTATAGCTGAGTAGTATTCCATTGTATATAGTAGTATTCCATTGTGTATTCCATTGTGTATTCCATTGATAGGCCACCAAGCTAGAGGTCTTCTCCTGAGTTTCCTGGTTAGTTCTTGTCCCCTTGTGTCAGCATAGGGCCTCCTCACTGCTGCTTCAGATTCTGAGGGCAGTTGGAATGAAGACTCACAATTGCATTTGGTGAGTCTTAGGGGAGTCCTCTCCTCCCTTCAGCCTTCTTTTGTTGGTGAATTAGACTGGAGGTGGTATCTCAACTGGTAAACTTCCAGAGTGTTAGCAGCCTCTTAATCTCTCCCTAGGCTCCTCTCTGTCCAAGAATCACATGTATTTGCACTCACCGGTGATTTGTTGGGTTCACAAAGTCATTCTAAACCTGTCTTGTTGCCGTCCCAGGTGGTCTCCTTTGGTGTTCCTACTTGACCCAGGAGAGGAGAGGAAACACAGCTGCTGCTGCTCCATAGCCCCCCCAAATCTATTTTCTAAAAAAAAAAATCCCCTAAAATATTTGACTATATATTTTAATCCATAAATGACTCTCTAAGGTAGAGTCAGTCTCTCCCTCTCTTTTTTTTTTAAATTGAGACAGAGAAGGCTGAGAGAAAGATTTAGAGAACAGTATGATAGCATTTTCAGATCAGAAGATCATATAAATGCTAAAGGCATAGTTTATTTTTATTTACCAATGTAAATAGTAACTTTCTAAAATGAGGGAAGTATAAATTATGATGTAGATAGATGAATCAACAGAGTGTTGAACCGGTGTGCCCAATGAGAGTTTATTAATAGGGTATGTCCAACTAGCCTGTGTAGTTTTTGAGGGTAATGTATTGTTAATGCCTACACACACTGCTACATACTTACCAGTGATAAATGCTTCTAGAATTTAATTGAAGCCTTCGGGAGACCCTGATGTATTATCATGAAGCCCTATCCTTGACCTTGTCTTCTGTGATATTTATATCAGTGAAATGAATGGGGCCTTCATTTCAACTTATACAAATCTGCTATAAATGCTCCATTATACTAGAGCCAATAAATTACACATTAAAAGAAAATATTCAAAAATACATAATACCACAATATTTATTCAAAAAACATTTATTGAGTTGTCACTGTATAGTAAAGCTTCTACTATCCCACAGAAATGAAACTATTTTTGATAGTCTGGCACAAGATGACATTTAGTAGATTTTATGAGAAGTTCTGGATCTACATTTAAAAGAAGGAATTGCATAGGGTAACTCATCCAGTCATTGGAATGACTTTTAGGCTGATTATACAAAAATGTGAAGCCTAACAGTAGAATATTGCCAAATTATCTGAGTCAAGTTTATGCCAGGTTAATAGAAATTCTGTCTTGAAATAAATAAAAGGTTATTCTGCTGGGTCTGAACTAGTCAGACCACATCTATAATTTGACATTACATACAGGCTAAGCACAACATTCAAGACAGTACAGTCAACCAAATATAAAAAATGACATATGCACTAGCAATTATTCAGATTTAATTTAATTTATTAAAATCAAAGCAACTAGGAAAAATCGATACCCATACACCAGGAAAAAGAAAGGAAGGAACTAGAATTAGTTAATCTCACAAAATGAAGGCTAGCAACAACAACAACAACAACAACAAAATAACACACTCACTAAGGGTAATTATGTCAAAAGAGAAATAGGCTTGTTCTTTGATGCTTCAGGAAATTAGAAAGCAGCACACTTGGCTGCACTTATGAAATAACTGGGAACAACTACACCAGTTTCAAAAGATAAGTGGTATTTGGGGTTGGGGGTATGATGAGTTTCCTCTTCCATGAAGAAACAATATGGTTGTATATTTCTTAGTTCAATAACTTCTAAAAGTTTTCCTCTTCTGAAAAAAGAAATCTCTTGTTTTAAGATAAACCAACTAATGGGACAGAATGTAACTGTAGTATTTCATGGAGTTTATATATTCTACAATACATTACATATATTTTTCATCTTTGCAAATCCAAAAAGTATTAACATTTCTGGACATACAGAAAATAGTTTTTATATATTGTTCTATTGAAAAACTCATCTTATTAATGATATAATAGATCATTTCCTATCACATAGATTATCCACTGCTCCTTGAATTCTCTGTAATTACATATACATTGTTATTTGAAATCTTAACAGAATAGTTGTACATGCTCAATTAAGAGTATATAGGCATAAGACAGTCATGACTTTTATGATGATTTAATAACTTGAACAAATTTTGTATCTATATGATAAACATGAACTGCACTCTTTATCTGTGGCCAAAAATAGATGATATAAGATATATACACATTAAAAAAATAAACTTCTAAGATTCTCAACCAGATACCTAACAATTCTGTTTTATTTTTATTTATATAATGGAAATATTGGGGGTTTGGTTGAATTGAGCTGTTGATTCCAGTGCAGCTAGTACTCTTGAGTGAGTGAGCAAAGGCAAATTCAGAATGGCCACTCTGATCTTTGTCAATAAGGAAAATGAAGAACTGGACACCCTTTGGCTCCCAAGGATGGACTGAAGCTGGAGTCAGGGCTTTCAGCCAAAATTTTAGATGGGAGATCTCAGTTTTCAATACCACATGTTGGCAAGCTGTTTGATGCCAAGCCAGCCTTACTCAAAGCTGCAAGAAAGGCTTTGGGAACTATAGAAAGAACCACAGGAAAGTCTGTACAGACTAATGGACCCCTTGAACAGAAACAGAAAACTTTTTCTGCTGAAGCATTAACGGACAAGACTGTAGATGCAAAGAGCACTGCTCCTTTCTCGGATCACACCTATCCAGTAACAGAAAATCTCTATCCTTTTAATCTGCTAGATTTTGAGAGCTTTGACCTGCTTGAAGAATATCAGATTGCACAGTTGCCCTTGAGTGGCATGCCCCTCATGATTCTTGAGGGGGAAAAGGAACTAGACACGCTGCTGGACCTGGGTCCCCCTTGCCCTGTGAAGATGTCCACCCCACTGTGGGAATCTGATATGTTCCAGTCTCCTTCAAGCATTGTATGAACCCTGGATGTTGAATTGCCACCTGTATGCTATGGCTGACCTATTTAAACTTAACACTTGGCGGTTTATGTGTGCCTAACTTTGTATTAATAAAACAGTTCTTTAACAGACAAAAAATAAAAATAAAATGGAAATATTGGCAAGACTATAGGATAAGAGGGGTATATTTCCACACAATTCCCACCCCAATACCTATGTATCCCATCCCCTCCCTTGATAGCTTTCCTATTCTTTATCCCTCTGGGAGTATGGACCCAGGATCATTATGGGATGCAGAAGGTGGGAGGACTGGTTTCTGTAATTGCTTCCCCACTGAACATGAGCATTGGCAGGTCAATCCATACTCTCAGTCAGTCTCTTTCTTTCCCTAGTTGGGTGGGGACCTGGGGAGGTGGTGCTCCAAGAAACATTGGTGGGGTCCTCTGCTCTGGGATGTCAGGTTGGCATCTTGTTAGCATCTGGAACCTTCTGGCTGAAAAAGGTTAAGATATAAAGCAGAACAAATTGTTGATTGATCATGAACCTAAAAACAAGAATATTAAAGATGAAGACTTGGGCGTCTCCATTTTGGAAAAAGCTAGTAGGTATATTTTAATTATATTCCAAAGAGGCTATGACTTTACTAGTTTTTGCCTATATCTGACATCTAATATGCAGATGGATCCAGGTTATTGTTTGGGTAGATGGTGTCATAGTTGGAAAAAAGACTAGAAAGTTGGATCAAGGAAGCAAATAGCTCCCAAATATGGGAAAAGTATATAAATATCATTGACTGTAAACCCCATCGATTTGATCTGGGGTCCATATTCAGTACAGGAGCCTTTGTAACCCTGTAGGTCTGAGCTCAGATTCTGTGGACACAGCTAGGAACATTCCAGGCTGCAATAATTTCAGGACCCATCTTCCTCTGATAGTAGGAAGACTATGTCATCCAATCTCCTTTTGGAGAATGGAGCACTCCCTCCTATTATTGATCCACATTGAGGGCCAGGTCCTATAGGGGCCCACAGATGGGTCCATTATGTTGTTTCTGATGGAGATGACCAGTGACAGTGGTGAGAAGGTTCTGTTAGAGGTCTAGGCCCATCATGTTTGTGTGGGGAATCCCAGGACTCCCTGGCTAAGGCCCCAGCTGATGGAGTGGCCTGGTAGTGACTAAAGAGTCATCATTATTACTAAAGTGAAACATGATACATGCTGAAGTGGTACTGGTTGCACGGAATAGGTTGGGATCAGCAGATGCAGTAGCAATTTGTATGAATTGAGAGAAGCATGCAGGACAGTGAGCCCCACCCCAGAGGTTCCAGGACTGGGAGAAATATGAATTTAATGGAGAGTGGGGAAGGTTCCTGCTGTCTTAAGGTTTAAGAAGGCAAAAGACTGTTATTGCTATAACCTAATTATTTGGAAATTGAGTTAATTTTGAAAATTCCATTGTTAGGATTTGCTATATTACACAAGACCTCACCATAATGTATGTCCTTTTATGCTATTTAAATATAGCTGTATCTTATAAAGTAACACCACCTGTGTTCCTTCTATTCTCCCTGATCTAAGCTTTTAGAAGATTTAGTATTTCAGATAATATGTCATTATTAGAAATGTATTAATAATTTGAGCCCACTGTCAAAATTCAATCTGATTACCAATTTGAAGTCTTAAATTCTTAGATTGAAGGAACATGCATTCAGAGCTATGGTCTAAGCATCAAAAAGTTTGAGATATTCAATCCATATTTCCCCTCTCATATTGGTTAGTTATTTGTAAGACTATAAGTTAATAGGAGTGTATATTAACCCAATTCCCACCACCAAATGTCTGTTCCACTTCCCAACCCCCACTCCCCAGTGAAGCTGAACATCTACCCTCACCCTCCACCTAGAGACTTTTACTTTGGTGCCCTACTCCAAACTCAGTCAGATTCTGCTTTGAGTCTCCCTTTCTTTTCTTCTTTCTCAACTTGTTTCTTAGTGGGATCATCCCATAATCATCTTTGTCTTTCTGACTTATTTCACTTAACATAATCCCTTCTAGCTCCATCCAAAATGGGTTAGAAATGAGGGTTCACTGTTCTTACTAGCTATGTAGAGCTATCAGTTCTTATGTATATAGAGCATGCTATTGAAACTATGCAAATAGTTCTGTTATCTGTTTTATATAAGAACTAATGCTATTTCTTTTTTATCCAGAGATAAAACTTTCTTCTCTCAAAAAAATTGTGATGATTACCCCCAGTGATGATTATTATGCTTAGTGAAATAAGTAGAGGTGAAAGGCAACTACTTGATCATTTTACTCATATGTGGAATCTAGATAACTAATATACATGAACTTGGGAAAAAATCAGAAGCAGGCAATCATTTCTAAGATTTGTGAAAACCATGATGGTTATCTCTGGGATGTAGGAAGGTTGAGACACAGAATCTGGTGCTGAGTGTGGCATGGCACTATACATTATAACATTATAGTTTTATAGCCCATTATTAATCCCAAATAAAAATAGAATAAATAAAAGAGAGCTGAGTAGTAAAAAAATTAGTATCATAAAAAAATCATGAATCACTGATAAGAAGGGGCAGAATTCTAGCCAGTCTTAGAAAAATGAATCTGTCCTGAAATTTTTTCTTAAAATATTAAATGGCTTAGTGATTTTTATAAAGTTATCCCTTAATAAAAAGAACTCTCTCACAGTGTGACTATTGATAGTAAACAATACAATTTTCCTAACAGAAGCTATTAAGGGCAAAATTGTTCTCTTCTCAATTTGTAAAGATGTCAGTGATTCATTCAATGCACCTGTCAACAATGAAAACATGGTTCTTCTAATATAAATTAAATAATGTGTGATGATTCTAGGACAAGGAGCTAATTAAAAAACAGAAAAAAAAGAGCAATTTCTAATTTGGGAGACTATTAGAAAAGGCCACTGTAGAGATATAAAAGTCAAATTACAAGTATTTCTTAGTCATTTAATCTGAGCTAAAATTTACTTAGAAAAAAATATTGAATTGATACTGTAAAGATGATTTGCAGAAAGACTTTTGATGTAACCATAAATTTTTTAGCTTTAAGCAAATTTAAAAATAATTATCAATATGTAAGTGATTTAAATGATATTAGATATAAATGCAGTAGCTACAAGCATTATTCTAACAACAGGAGCAAACATATTAAGCATACTTTTTTTTTAAATTAGAATATTGCTCAGCTCTGTATGACTGTAGTACCAGGGTTTGAACATAGGAACTCTAAGCCTCAGACATGAAAACCTAAATCCCTCTCTCCATTGTTACCAGTCATGTCTCTCAGGAACAACACAATAAGCCCCTCTGTAGGCCCCCATAGGACCTTGCCCTCAACGTTGACCAACAACGGCAGAGAATGTTCCACCCTCTGAAGGGAGGCTAGACAACATATTCTGTGTTCCACCTGAGGAAGATGGGTCCTGAAATTGAGGCAGCTTGTAATATTCCTACTTATGACCACAAAATGTGCGATCAGATCTACAGGGATTCAGAGGTCATATAGGCTCCTAAGCTGAATATGGGCCTCAGATCACATCAGATCAATGGGGTTTATGGTCAACAATATTTATACATCTTTCCCATATTTAGGAGCTACACTCTTCCCTGATCCAGCTTTCTGGTCCTTCTGCCAGCCATGACAGCATCTCCCCGGATGATAACTCGGATCCATTTGCATATCAGATGCCAGGCTCAGAAAAAAAAACTGGTATAGTCATGGGCCCTTTGAAATATAACTAAAATAGGTCTACTATCTACAAAATGGAGACCCGCCAACTCTCATCTGAACTATTTCAGCCATTAGGTTCATAATTAGTCAACAATTTGTTTGGCTTTATATGTTAACTCTCTTTTCAGTCACCAGGTTCCAGATGCTACCATGATGCCAACTGGACTTCCCTGGACAGACGCTGGCTCTGGTGTGTGTGTGTGGGGGGGGGTAAGGGGCAGTGAGTTCAGAAATATTCAAGCCAGAGATTTTTCCATTCTTTGTCCCCCTGGCCTCCATTTGCCAGCCCAAGAGTGGGTTATAGGACTCCTCCTTGGTTCGCCTTGGTTCGCCTCCACCCCTTGTTCACCTTCCCACTGATGGCCCAGTATCCTACACTATCCACAGAAGCCCTGGTCACAAGCTGCTTCTTCTGGAGCTCACACCAGCTGCTGCTTCCAAGGTGCCATCTTGGCTCCACCCTGTTTTTCTTTTTCTTTCTAAAATTTTCTAAGATTAGTGAAACATCTTGCTCTGATTTGTTCCAGACTTGCTTTCCTTTCAGTGATGGTATGATAATAAAGATTTCCAGTGATAAATGTTTTGGATTCCCAGTGGAATTGGGGTCTATAGCCCTTTGGTCATTTTCCCATATCTCCCCCTTCTAAGAGTATGAATCAAGTTTATTTTGGTATGAAGAAGGAAGTAGTTATGGCTTCTGTAATTGATTCTACACTAGACATAGATGTTGGCAGGTTAATCCATACCCTTGGCCTTTCTGTCAGAATTCCCTTAGCTTGACTCACTTGGATCTCAAATTTAAATGGCATGTACTATATTGCTTGGTAACTTTTCGGGATAGGCACATGATTTTATATGAATTTTTAGATGTACAGTGAAGCACAATAAAATGTTCACAGTCTGCATGTAAATTAATCCCACATAATCTCTTCTTCGTTCTACTATGCACCAGAGTAATGGCTGCCTCTCTATCCAAGTATCTGTCATAAATTAGTTGCTAGAAGATATATTTCTGTCTTAAACTTCACTTAACAATATCAAGGTGATAGTCAAAGATGAAAAGATTATTTAGAATTGGCTCATGACATAATAGCAGTAGAAATGAAATGTAGCTGACACTTCAGAAAAGACAAGAAACAGAAAGCTTGCCCTAAAAATTAAAAGAAAAAGAGGGAGAGAGATCACCTGGGACCTCAACAAGACAAGACTAGAATGACTTTGGGAACCCACCAAATCACTGGTGAGTGCAAACACATTTGGCTCATGAACAGAGAGGAGCCTAAGGAGAGACTCCTGGGGCTAAAGCCTGTTTAAACTCCTGAGCAGATGGTAACAATCCAGTGGTTCACCGGTTGAGGCACCAACTTCAGTCTATTTACCAACAAAAAGACTGCTGAAGAAAGGAAGGGACTCCCCTAAGTCTCACCAAATGCAACTGTGAATCACCATTGCTACCACCCTCAGAGACTAGAGCAGCAGGGGTGAGACCCTGTGCTAACATGGGGGGTGCAAATAACTGAAAAGGAAACTCAGGAGAAGATCTACACCCCGGTGGCCTAGCAGTGGAGTTGTATAGTGGGAGCCTTTCCACATTGTTATCCTGATGATAACATGATGAATAATTACCTCAGAACCTACAGACTATAAATGGGACTTCTTTAGATACTCACAAGCAGTGCTGCCTGGCTTGGCAGAGAAGCTGAACTGAGCCTGGATGTTTGGATCCTTGGAGTATGGAAATCTCTTCACATAACCACTTTATTATCTTCCCCCCTCCACCCAGACTTATCTCTTGGTCAAGAATCAGTGATTAAGCTAAGAAGCCTACCTATAGTTTAAAAGCTCTGAGGCTCCCATAGCCAACAGGGAAGAAAAAGAACAAAGGAGGTTTTAACAGCCACAGTGCTCCAAATGAGGGATAGAAATAATATTGAAACATCTGTTAATTTCGACAACTGTGAACTCTTATTTACCTTATTTAGACACAATTCAATCTAGGCAAGAGTAATCAATAATTTTATGGGGTCCCTGAGAGAGGGACCCCATAACATAGTATACAAAATTGTTTCCAGGACAAAAGTCCAGTGGAAAGTCCCCCAAAGCACAGAATAATGAGGTTAAAACTGAAATGCTAGATAAGGAAATAGTCACAGGAGTGAGTAAAGAGTTTGAAAAAATTGAAAAAAGTACTAATTCTCTTGAGGTTATTAGACAACTGAAAGCTGAAATAGCTGAGCTAAGAACACAACTAGTTGAACAAGCTAAAAGCAGTATCAGAACAGGCTAACAAAATAGATGAACTCCAGAAAACAGTAGAGGGGAGAGAGAATAGAATATATGAGGATGAAAACAGGATAAACAGCATTAGCAAGACTGAGGACAAATTAGAGGCAACTGAAAAAGAAGTAAGAAAGCTCAAAAACAGAGTAAGAGATAATGAAAACAACAACAAACCTATGGGATGACTCCAAAGAAATAATATACACATTGTTGGCTTACCAGAGGAAGAATGAGAGGGAGGACAAGAAAGCATTCTTCAGGACATAATAGCTGAGAACTCTCTAGTCTAGACAACATCAAAGACATAAAGGTTCAAGAAGCCTGTAGGGACTCAAACAGAATTAACCCAGACTTAAAGACACATCATATTTAGTATGGAAAGAAATAAGGATAAAGAAAGGATCCTGAAGGCTGCAAGAGGAAGACAAAGAGTCACCTACAGAGGAAAACCTATAAGTTTAGCAGCAGACTTCTCCACACAAACACTACAGGCCAGAAAAGAATGGCAAGTTATCTACTGAGTGCTCAATGAGAAAGGCTTTCAACCAAGAGTACTATACCCTCCTAAACTATTATTCAAACTAGATTGAGGCAGAAAAGGCTTCTCAGACAAGCAACAGTTGAAAGAGTCAACTATCACTAAGCCTGCACTGAAAGAAGTTCTGAAATGTCTCCTATAAACAGTCAGACCACCATAAATAAGACCTATATCAGAACACTCTAAAAAAATACAGTAATGGCGTTAAAATATCCTCAATCTATGATAACAGTAAATGTTAATGACCTGAATTCACCTGTTAAAAGGCACAGAGTAGAATATGGATCATAAAACACAATCCAACAATATACTGTCTACAGAAAACCCACCTAACTCAACAAGATAAACACAGACTCAAAGTGAAAGAATAGAAAACTATCATACAAGCCAATGGCTCACAAAAAAGGGCAGGAAGAGATATTTTTCACATCTGACATGATAGACTTTAAAATCAGTAAAATTAAAAAAGATAGGAATGGACACTAATTAATGCTCAGAGGGTCAGTTGGTCAAAAGGAATTAACAATTATTAACATCTGTGCACCCAATGAGAAGCCATCTAAATACATCAAACATCTATTGAAAGAACTACAGCAGTATATTAACAGCAACATAGTCATAGTAGGGGACTTCAACACCCTATTCTCTCAACCTGCCAGATCATCCAGATAAAAAATCAATATAGAAATGTGGGAGCTAAAAAAAAAAAAAAGAAATGTGGGAGCTAAATGAGAAGATAGATAAAATAGAACTATTGGACATTTTCAGAGTCTTTCATTGCAAGAAGTAGGAATACACATTCTACTCAAGTCCACATGGGTCATTCTCAAGGATAGAACATATGTTACACCACAAAGACAGCACCAGCAAATTCAGAAGCATTGAAATTATCCCAAGCATCTTCTCAGACCACAGTGGAATTAAACTACCACATAACAATCAACAAAAGATTAGTAATAGTCCCAAAATGTGGAAGCTCAACAGTACACTCCTTAACAACTACTGGGTGAAAGAAGAATTAAAGGAAGAAATCAAAATGTTTCGAGAGTTCAATGAAAATGAAGACACAAGCTATCAAAATATTTGGGACACAGCTAAGGCAGTACTGAAAGAGAAGTTCATAGCCATACAAGGACACATTAGGAAACAAACAAACAAACAAAAAAAGCTCAGATAAACAACCTGATTGTACACTTTAAAGACCTAGAAGAAGAACAACAGAAACCTAAAGCAACCAGAAGGACAGAAATCACTAAATTTAGGGCAGATCAATAACATTGAAAATAATAAAACCATACAAAAGATCAAGGAAAGTTAATGTTGGTTCTTCTAAAGAATGAACAAAATCGACCAACCTTTAGCCAGGCTCACAAAACAAAAAATGGAGAAGACCCAAATAAATATGATTATAAATGAAAGAGGAGATATCACAACAGACACCGAAGAAACTCAATATATCATGAGGGGCTTCTATGAACAATTATATGCCACCAACCTAAAGAACCTGGAAGAAATATACAATTTCCTAGATACCTACAAAATTCCAAAATTAAATAAGAGGAACTAGATAATATGAGCAAGCCCATTACAGCTAATAAAATTGAAACAGTTATTCAAAACCTTCCCCAAAACAAGTCTTGGACCAGATGGTTTTAAAAATGAATTCTACAAAACCTTCAGAGAAGACCTAGTACCTCTACTTTTAAAAGTTTTCCAGAAGATTGAAGACACTGGAACACTCCCTTCCAGTTTCTATAAAGCCAGCATCACTCTGATAGCAAAATCAGGCAGAGACACAACCAAAATAAGAGAACTACAGAACCAATATCTTTGATGTACATAGATGCTAAAATATTGAACAAAATTCTAGCCAACCGGATACAACAGTATATTAAAAACATTGTTCATCATGACCAAGTGGGGTTTATCCCAGACATGCAAAGTTGGTTTAATATAGATAAATCAATCAACGTGATCCACCACAGCAATAAAAGCAAGACCAATAACCACATAGTCATATCAATAGATGCAGAGCAAGCCTTTAACAAAGTCCAATACCTCTTTTGATCAAAATACTACAAAAGATGAGAATAGATGGAAAATTCCTGAAGATAGTGGAGTCTATATATAGCAAACCAACAGCCAACATCATGCTCAATGGTGAAAAACTGATAGCATTTCTCCTCAGCTCAGGTACTAGACAGGGATGCCTGCTATCACCATTATTATATAACATAGTGTTGAAGGTTCTTGCCATAGCAATCAGGCAGAAGCAAAGAATTAAAGGGACACCAGTTGGAAGAGAAGAAGTCAAACTCTCCCTATTTGTTCATGACATGAGAGTATACATAGAAAAACCTAAGGAATCCAGCAAGATGCTTTTGGAAATCATCAGGCAATTCAGTAAAGTGTCAGGCTACAAAATTAACATACAAAGGTCAGTGGCATTCCTTTATGCAAACACTAAGTTAGAAGAAGTTGAAATCCAGAAACCAATTCCTTTTACTATAGCAAAAAAATAAAATAAAATAAAATATCTAAGAATAAATATAACCAAAGAAGTAAAGACTTGTATACTGAAAATTATAAGTCACTATTGAAGGAAATAGAAAAAGACACAAAGAAGTGTAAAGATATTCCATGTTCATGGTATGGAAGAATTAATATCATTAAAATTAATATACTACCCAGAGCCATATACAAATTTAATGCAGTCTCCATCAAGATCCCAACCATATTTTAGGAGACTAGAACAAATGGTTCAAATGTTTATCTGTAGCCAGAAAAGACCTAAATTTGCCAAAACAATCTTGAGAAGAAAGAAGAGAAGTGGAGGCATCACACTCCTAGATCTCAAACTGTATTATAGGGCTGTTGTCATGAAAACTTCTTGTAACGTGAATTGTTATTGGAACATCAATAGACACACTGACCAGTGGAATAGAATTGTGAGCCCAAAAGTAAGCCCCATACATTTATAGACATCTAATTTCTGACAAAGGTGCCCAGACTATTAGATGGCGGAAGGTGAGTCTTTTCAAGAAATCGTTTTGGAAAAAAATGGAATACTACTCAGCTATTAAAAATAGTTATTTCACCATTTTCAGCCCATCTTGGATGGAGCTTGAAGAAATCATGTTAAGGAAATAAGTCAGAAACAAAAGGATGAATATGGTATGATCTCACTCACAGACATTAACTGAAAAACAAGATCAGAAGAGAAAACAGAAATAGAACCTGAACTGGAGTTGGTGTATTGCACCAAAGTGAAAGACTCTGGGGGTGTGTGTGAGAGGGTCCTGGAAAAGGATGACAGAGGACCCGGGGGGGTGTATTGTTATGTGGAAAGCTGAGAAATGTTATGCATTCACAAACTATTGTATTCACTGTAAAATGTAAAACATTAGTTCCCCCCAATAAAGGAAAAAAAATCAAAGGGAAAAAAGCATTCTTGAAAATGCAGAACTTTGCATTAAGCAATTTACATAGAATCAGTAACACTAAATAAAGTGCATGGTCAGCATCCCCAAATAAATTTGGGTTGCAAGGCACTTTACATGAAAGTAATTACTTTAATCCATACTCCTAACATTACATAGACCCCAAGCTAAATGAATGTTGGTGATATTGTTTCAATTTTAGACATTATTTCTGACTCCACAGGAGTTGTTTTAGATTATACTGTCTTTATGGGAGCTAAGATCATTTTGTGACAACTAAGTCACCATTTAAGTATTTTGGTTAATAGTATTCGGATGGAAGCAGAATGGTGAGATATAACTACTCACATATGTCTAAAATAGATAACAAATAATCACAAGATGATTTAATAAAGTCAGTGATATTGGACTGGAGAGATAACACTACAGTTTAGACATCAGACTCTCATGCTGAGACTTTGAGATCTCAGGTTCAATTCTCATTATCAGTATAAGCTAGAAATGAGCAGTGAAAAAATAGAAAATAAAAGGGGGGTGTAATACAAAGAGATCTCTGCCTAACTATATTTATGGCACACTATTTGTAGTAGTTAAAACTTGAGATCAAACTACGTGTCCACATAGTTGAGTGACTAAGGAAGCTTTGGTATATACACAATAGGATACTACCCATCTGTAAGAAATACTGGAATCAACAGGGGTGGGGACAGGCCCATTCACAGAAGGGAGGTCAGGCCACTTGAGGAAGATGGGTCCGGCAATGAGTGCAGGCTAAATGTTCCTAGCTATGACCAGGGAGTAGGAGCTCAGATCTACAGGGATGCAGAAGTTACACAGATTTGACAACAATCCTGTAAACCAATATTTTCTTCCTAAAGTGATCAAAAACTAGTATGACAACAACTATGTTTTAGCATATACGATTTATACAAACCAAAATGACATTGTTAATTTTTGCTAAACAAATTGGCTAAATCAGATACTTCCTATACACTCCTCTTCAATGAAATAAAGTCCTAAGAATCAAACTTAGATCCATTAGTAAGATTCTGGCAACAACCCAGGTGTCCAACAATAAGACAATGGCTGAGAAAGTTGTGGTATATGTACAGGATAGAATACTACTCAGCTATTAAGAACAACGAGATCCTTTAAAGCTGGACCCTAGTTTTACCCCTACTATCCTTCCAGGTACATTATCACTTCTCAGCTGTCACTTCTTTTTTTTTTTTTTGAACTTTATATATATTTTTATTATTGCCACCATGTGTATAAACTTTTTTTTTAATTTTTTATTTAAGAAAGGATTAATGAACAAAAACATAAGGAAGAAGGGGTACAACTCCACACAATTCCCACCACCCAATCCCCATAACCCACTCCTTCCCATGGTAGCTTTCCCATTCTCTAGCCCTCTGGGAGCATGGACCCAGGGTCTTGAGGGTTGCAGAAGGTAGAAGGTCTGGCTTCTGTAATTGCTTCCCCGCTGAACATGGGCGTTGACTGGTCGGTCCATACTCCCAGTCTGCCTCTCTCTTTCCCTAGTAAGGTGTGTTTCTGGGGATCAGCTGTCACTTCTTTAGCCTCCATAACTGGCCGCACATTGTAGGTGTTTGCTTGCATTACACAGAATGGCTAAGCAATGTATTCTTCTTATGCATAAGGCTTTCAGAATAGTGGAACCAATTCACAATGGCATTTGCACTGCCTATTTTATAAAATAGAGTAATGCAAAGTCAATCAGCTTGAACTAAATTCAAATACCTCCTTGGAGAAAACTTGAAATTTCATCATTTACTCTAACTGAATATTCCGGACAATCAAAAACTGTTCATATCATCAAGAAATAAGCCAACACAGTAAATCTGATGGTTATTTATCCATACTTCACTACAGAAGTGATCACTTGAACTTTGATTTCTCTGAAAGGAAGCTCTTCTTTCATCTGTTGATAATGGTGCATTCTCTCATAATTTATAACATAATGCTTGGAGTAGTTTAACTAACAGAGATGTTGCTGTTTAACCCATGATGTATAAAATGTGAGCTATATACCTGAGTTACATTTTCAGCTACAATCACAGAACTGGTCATCACAAAAAAAATTAGTCAAGCAGAGGATATAGATATAATATGGTACTTTAACTGTGGGAAATTTATAGGTAAAATTCCAGGGACATTATTCTAATGTTCAGCTAACAATGGAAACACTGGTTCAGTCAAGATAGTGAATAGTATCACATACTAGATGATTTTGTCATGAGAATTAGACAGAATGAGATATTTTAATGCACTAGGCTTTTAGCTTAAATTCATTGTCTTTCTAGTTCTTCCTCCAGATTCTGCAATATGCCTTATAGTGGATAAATGTAAACTAACATATTAGAGAAAACTACTAGTCATATTGATGAAATTCTATAATAAATATCCCATCTTAAATTTGTTCTTCTCTTTTTCTCCCCCTTCTCTTTATAGATCTATAAAGTAAATATTGAATTTTCCACTTTACTTTTTCTTTTTCTAATCTTCTGGAGGATGTGCCCCAATTAGGACTCTTTTTTTTTTCCTTATTTGTCTCTTCATTAAAACACACAAGATGCTGGCTAGGCTTCCCTGGATTGAAGACCCCACCAATGTGTCCTGGAGCTCAGCTTCCCCAGAGTCACACCCTACTAGGGAAAGAGAGAGGCAGACTGGGGGTATGGACCGACCAGTCAACGCCCATGTTCAGCGGGGAAGCAATTACAGAAGCCAGACCTTCTACCTCCTGCAACCCTCAACGACCCTGGGTCCATGCTCCCAGAGGGATAGAGAATGGGAAAGCTACCATGGGAGGGGGTGGGTTATGGGGATTGGGTGTTGGGAATTGTGTGGAGTTGTACCCCTCCTACCTTATGCTTTTGTTCACTAATCCTTTCTTAAATAAAAAATTAAAAAAAAAATTTTAAAAAGAAAAGAAAAAAAAAAAACAAGTGTAGGTGAGGTTGTGGAGAAAAGGAACTATGCTATGCTAATGGTGGGAATGCAAACTGAAACAACCCCATTGGAAGACTGTATGGAGAATACTTAAAAAAATAAAAATTGAATTACCTTAAAAAAAAAACACACACAAGAAAGAGTAAGTATGAGGGTATCTATCTGTTCTTTGTGATGCCAGGGATTGGTCTCAGAATTGTAAAGGTAATGTAGTCTATTCCTTTGTAGTATATGTTGTGAATTACAGATTTAGAATACTGTTGTAGAAAAGTCAGTGACCAACAACAGAGAGATACAGATCCAGAAAGTCCAGGGAATCCCAGTCAAAATCAACCCAGGTGTATATACACAAGAGTACATCATAATTATTCCAGCAAAGACCAAGAAGAACAAACAAGATCTCAAAGGCAATATGAGAAAAACAAAGAATAATCTATAGGGAAAGAACCCTAAGATTTTCTCTCTCAATAAAAACTATAAAAAACAGAAAATAATGGCAAGATATATATAAAGTTCTCAATGAGAAAGGTTTCTAACCAAGAATAAACATCCTGCCAGACTTTTATTTAAACTGAATGGAGTCATAAAGATGTCTTCAAACCAGAAACACACACACACACACATACACACACACACATATATATATATATATATATATATATTGTTTATTCCTTCCAAAATAACAAAGGAATAAACAAAAATACTGCCTGCCTTCTAGTTTGTATGAAGCTAACTCCACTCTAAGACAAAAAATAGGCAGAGACACAAGAGAAATCTACAGGCCAATAACCCTGATTAACATAGACACTAAGATGTTGAATACAATCATAGCAACCTAGCAACAGCAGTGCAGTAAAAAAGAAGAAAGTGTATACCATAGCCAAGTAGAACTTACCCCAGAGACACAAGTCTGATTCAAAATATATAAATCAATAAATGTGATCCACCACATCAACAAAATTTCTCAAACTACATGATTATCTCAATAGATACAAAGAAAACCATTCACAGGATCCAACACTATTTCATGACCCAAACATTAAAAAAGAATGGAAATGGATGGAAGAATTCTCAAACTAGTCAATATACAGGAAACTTACAACCAACATCAAACTCAGTGGAGACAAACAGAAAACTTCGCCCTCTATGTTCAGGTTCAAATAGACAATGTTGTCCACTGTACTCATTACTCTACAGCATAGTCTTGGGAATCCTTACCACAGCAATTAATCGAGAGACGTGAGTTAAAGGGGTACATATTAGAAGGGAGGAAGTAAAACTATCACTTTTTACAGATGAAATGATAATATACATAGGAAATACAAAAGAAACCAGTAGAACGCTCTTGAAAAAATTTAAGTCATATATTAAAATGGCAGTCTACTAGTGGCATTCCTCTATGCAAGCACCAAGTTAGAAGAAGAAATCCAGAAATCAATTCTACTTACTTTAACAGTGTAAACAATCAAATATCTAGGAATAAGCTTAATGTGGGAAGCGAAAGAACCATATGCTGAAAACTATGAGTTATTATTCAAGGAAATAGAAAAAAAATTACAAAGAAATTGAGAGAATTTCTGTATTTATGGGTTAGAATAACTAATGTGACCAAAATAACTGATCTACCCAGAGTCATATACAGAAATAGTGCAGTCACCAACAAGGTTCTACCAAATTTCTCTGAGAGTATAACAAGCTATTAAAGCTTACCTGAAGTCAGAAAGTACCTGGAATTGTGAAAGCAATCCTGACAGAAAAGAACAAGAATGGAGGCATCATGTTTCCTGACCTCAAAATATGTTACAGGGCTACTGTAATCAAATTGCCTGGTATTGTAACCTAATGAGACAGATAAACCAGTATGAGAGAATTGAACATGCCCCCACATGTATGATCAAATAGATGTTTACAGAGGAATTCAAAACATAAAAAAGGAGAGTTTCTTCAACAAATGGTTTTGGGGAAAAATGTGTTGAAATGCACAGAACAATGAAACTGGACCAACATATTTCACCACATAGAAATGAATCAAATGTATCAAAGATTTGGATATTAGGTAAAAAAC
Source organism: Erinaceus europaeus (assembly GCF_950295315.1). Classification (NCBI taxonomy): domain Eukaryota; kingdom Metazoa; phylum Chordata; class Mammalia; order Eulipotyphla; family Erinaceidae; genus Erinaceus; species Erinaceus europaeus. The sequence goes on along the minus strand of NC_080169.1, from coordinate 117,530,906 downwards.
CATCAAATATTAGAGAAAAATAGTGGGGGAACTCTATTCTGTGTAAGGTTTAAAAATATATCCTTGAGGGAGTTGGGTGATAGCGCAGCGGGTGCGCACGTGGTGCAGAGTGCAAGGACCTGTCAGGATCCCGGTTCAAGCCCCTGGCTCCCCACCTGCAGGGGTGTAGCTTCACAGGCGGTGAAGCAGGTCTGCAGGTGTCTCTCTGTCTCTCTTCCTCTCTATCTCCCCTTCTCTCTCAATTTCTCTCTGTCTCTATCCAATAACAAATAAATAAATTTTTAAAAAGTTTAAAATATATATATCCTTGGGCCCCAGATCAGAACCCTTATGGAAAGAGTATACCTCCAGAATCAAATAAATCTTTACCTGTCCTATATCAGACAAAAAACTAATGACCAAAATACATAAGTAACTACAAAACTCAACAGCAAAAACCAAACAGCCTTATTAAAAACTGGGGAGAAGCCGTGGTTAGAATTTTCACCAGGCAGGACATTCTGATGGTCAACAGATGTGAAAAACAAACAAACAAAAGAAAGGCCAAATTCTGGGAGTTGGGCGGTAGCACAGTGAGTTAAGTGCAAGTGGTGCGAAGCACAAGGACTTGGTAAGTATCCCAGTTTGAGACCCGGCTCCCCACCTGCAGGGGAGTCGCTTCACAGGCAGTGAAGCAGGTCTGCAGGTGTCTGTCTTTCTCTCCCCCTCTCTGTCTTCCCCTCTTGTCTCCATTTTTCGCTGTCCTGACCAACAATAACGACATCAATTAAAAAAAAAAACTATAACAATAAAACAACAAGGACAACAAAAGGGAATAAATAAATAAATATTTAAAAAACGTGTTTTTTAAAAAAGAAAGGTCAAATTCACTGATTATGACAGAAATGCAAATAAAGACAATGATAAGGTCTCACTTTAGACATGTGAGAATGTTGCACATCAGAAAGGACAGAAGCAACTAGTGCTAGCAAGGAAGTTTCTGTGTTGGAGACTTCATGTCAGAAAATAATCTGCAGATAGCTCAGAACATCAGAAATAGATCTACCCTTTGGCTTAGTAGTCCCTCTCCTAAGGATTTATCCAAAGAAAAGAAAAACTGTCTTCCAGATCCACTGGGAACCAGGAGGTCATGAGCCAAGTTAAACGCATATTATACTAAACACAAGGATCTGGGTTTGAGCCTCCAGCTCCCCACCGGCAGAGGAATGATTCTCAAGTGGTGAAGAAGGTCTCCAGGTGTCCATCTCCCGCTCTATATCCCCCTCTCCTTTCATTTTCTCTCTGTCCTATCCAAATACTACTACTACTACTAATAATAATAATAATAATACATAAACAAAAGAAAATGGCTACCAGAAGCAGTGAACTCATAGTGCTGGCACTGAGCCCAAGTAATAACCCTTGAAGCAAAGAAAGGGGAGAGAGAGAGAGATAGAGATCTTCCTTCACATATGCTCATAATATCCCTGTTTATAATATCACAAAACGAGAAGCAATCCAGATACTCAAGGACTGGTAAATGTTTAAGAAAGCTGTGGTATATATACACACTATTGTGCTGTTTAACAGGATGAAATTACACCCTTTCCTTCCTATTAGATGGAACCGTAAGGAATCCTGTTAAGTGAGGTCAGTCAGAAGGATGAATGTCAGGTGAGCATGCTTATGGATGGAACCTAAGAAACAAGAAGGAAAAGACAAAACACAGTGTGAAACCAGACTGGACTTGGTCTGTTGCAGCAAGGCCAAGAGCATGGGAGGAGATGGAGGGAGTGGGAGCTTGAGGGACCCAGTGTATAGTGGTAGAGAACTTAATTCAGTGGTGGGAGTGTGAGGTAAACCCCTGTCACAAAAGGATGAGCAGTTGCACCCATGTGACAACTGGCCTGTGATATATTACTACCCTGATTAACAACAGGTACATATTTTTAAAATTCAATTTTTTAAATAGCTGAACTCTATTTCCCAAATTTTGTGATTCGGTGTACTAACTTGGTTTCCTTTAAAGTCTATCTACCTTACCAGTACAAGATGTGTTTTTGATAGTTATGATTTTTCACAACATGGGCTCATTGGAAAGGGGAAAAACAAAAAAAGAATCTTACCATCCTCTTTGTCCTCTAGAAAGATTAGAGCCAAAATAACTGTTTAAGAAATTTTCTACCACTATTTCTAAGTCCCCTAAGCCTATCATTTTTTAGTAGACCAATTTTCTCTTTTATTATCTGTCAAGTGAGGATATATAGGAACAGCCCTTTAATGTTATATGAAACTTTCCCTAAAATTTGGAAAGGCTGAGTTTTCTCTTTGCACTTCCAATTATAAAGGGAACCTGAACACAGCATGATCAAGAATATCAAACAGCTGTGGTAATTGATGCCCTGATGCCTTGGATTCCTTATGCGACGTAGTTTGCTCTTTTCTGAGACCATCTAACACAATGATATTCTGACCAGCATGATGGTTCCATATGGGTAAAAACTTCCTTTTCTCAACATTTTGAATAAAGCATAAAGTTCTATGACTTTCTGGATGTTTTTAAGGGCACAAAACACCTCAGAGAAAATTGTTTCTTGGCTCTAGCTCCTGTGAAGCTAGCAAGAGCTGCAAGTTTACTGGAGTCTTTCTTTTCAAATTGGGAGCATCTGCAAAGTTGATTCCTTCTCTCTTCATGTCACTGTGGGCCTCACTCTGTTTATTCTCCCAGCCCCGCCTCTCTGCCATCTCATTTCAACCCCACAGTAACACTTCATCATTTACAATGCGTCTAAAATCCAAGAGCAAGGGATATTTAGTAGCCAGTACTATTGAATGGAATATTCTTTCTTGCCTCTCATGAGCGATGTCGCTGCTAGGGGGAAGAAATGGCCTTGTAAAATGACTCAAGTGGGATCTTGAATTCACCCTTGACCCAACTGTCGAAAACAAACAGAACCTGCTTTCATTTGTGACAATGTAGGCGAGAGAGAGAGAGAGAAGACATTGTTTTTTTTTTTTTTTTTAACTGGGGGTTTCATGCTTTACAGTGCAGTTGCAGATGTGGGTACAATTCCTGTCTCCTTCTGCATCATGCATAAGGACCTCTAGGTTCCCTCCGCCCCCTTGATAAGGGAATATTTTAGGACACCATCCATATGACACAGGCAACTTATCTGCTTCGAAACTGAACCTTTCACAAATACCCCAATCAGAGTTTGTACCTTTAGACTGAAAGATGAACTTGCAAAGAATAATAGTAAGTAAAAAAGGAAGAAGAAATGAAAGAGGGGAAAGAGGAGGAGGAGAAGCAGGAGAAGAAAGAGGTTAGGAGGAGCAGGAGGAAGAGGAAAGGTAAGAGAAAGAGAAGGAGAGATAGGAGGAACAGGAGGAGGAGGGAGAGTAAGAAGAAGAAACAAAATTACCTGAGACTCTGTGAGCACTATATTGGCTATCCTTAAGTGGTGGGGAGGACAGAGCTTTAGTAGTAGGTACATATACAACTATAACTTTGTAGGGTGAGGGGGATAACATAATGGTTATGCAAACAGACCCTCATGCCTGTGTCTCCTAAATCCCAAGTTCAATCCCCCTCACCACCATAAGCCAGAGCTGAGCAGTGCTCTGGTGTTTCTCTCTGTGTCTCTCTTTCTGCATTTCTCTCAAAAATAAAATAAATATTTTTTTTTAAAAAAGGACTATAACCTTGTAATTTTTTTTATTTTTTGGCTTAAATATAGAAGGTTTTTTTTTTAATCAACAAGAAACAAGAACTACTAGGTTAATTAGTTCAGTAATGCTGTCCGTAATTCAAAGTCTAGCTCATAATTTTTTTTGCTTCATCATCTTTAGCACATTGACTTCTGTTTTTATATATAAAATAGTTTTATATTTTTATATTTTATATGCAAAGATGGCCACATTAGGGTATCTGAGGCAGAAAAAAAGGGGGGAAGAAGCATGACCTCAACTGTTCTTTTCGTTAGAAAAGAATATGCTTTTCTCTATATCTGTGTCAAATTTCTCTCATCCTATTGCCGGGAACTTCCGTTTTGAGCTGCATGGAAAAATGAGATATATCTAGCTTTCTCGGTCTTTTAAAAAAGAATTTTATTTATTTATTTATTTATTGGATATAGACCGAGAGAAATCAAGGGGTAAGGGGGAGGTAGAGGGAGAGAAATACCTGTAACACTGCTTGATGAGTCCCCCTTGCAGGTGGGAACCAGGAGCTTAAATCTGGATCCTTTTGCATGGTAACTTGTGTGTTCTGCTTGGTTACAGCTTTCTCAGTTTATAGTTATAAGTAGTCGTATAATCGTGTAACTACTATTAAATCACTAATACAAATTTAATAAAATATTGAAAATAAGATTGTCATAGTTTGGGGTCAAATGTCACTGAATCTCCACAATGGGCTATAAGTTGCATTTCTGAGTAATTTTTTTTTAATTTAAGGAAGGAGACATTAACAAAACCATAGGATAGGAGGGGTACAACTCCACACAATTCCCACCACCCAATCTCCATATCCCATCCCCTCCCCTAATAGCTTTCCTATTCTCTATTCCTCTGGGAGCATGGACCCAGGGTCATTGTGGGTTGTACCTTCTTCTGTAATTGCTTCCCTGCTGAACATGGACGTTGACAGGTCAGTCCATACTCCCAGTCTGCCTCTCTCTTTCCCTAGTAGGGTGGAATCTGAGTAAATTTTTATTGAGATTCTTTGGCACTTTCCTCTTGGTTGCTAGAGAAATGAGGGCCCAGGAATGTAAAAGGAAATGATGCTTACAGAGCAGGAAACTGATGACTAAACTGCACTAACCAGCTGGTTTCTTTCATGTCTGTCCTGTAGGCATCCTTGTGTGGGAGGGCCCCTGGTTAAGATTCTCACCTTTCGACTGCCCCAAGGCAACCACGGACTTTGTGGGGAGGTAGTTGAACACCCGGCAGTAGGACTCCTCTCCTCCAGAAACACAAACACTGATCCATTTCCATCAAATTAAATGGGAGAGAAACACCCACCTGCATGGGTTCAGATTACAGTCATTTTAAGTACTCATTTTTCTGTCTTCCCTGACAAGAAAGAGCAGTGCAATAAAAAGGTGACAATTTACCACTTGCAAGCAAGTGAAAAGTAGAAAATGACTGCGACTTTACAGACTAAGGGTTTCTTACTTTCCTTTTAAAAAAAATAATACTAAGATAGCTATATTGATGGAGGCAGTAATTGGAAGGGCCAAGTCCCAAAGCATAAAGGATAGTTCATATAATGTAAAGGTATTTTTTTTTTGTATAGTGGCCCAGGCATAGTGTAATGGCTAGAGCTCAGGAACTGCATATAGAAGTTCCCAAATTCTATCCACAGCACTGCATATGCCTGAGTGTTCTCTGTCTCTCTCATTCTTGCTAATAATATTTTAAATTGGGCCTACTTTACCATTGTTTTATTTATTTAAAAAATTTCACACAAAACTCTCAATAGCACAAAAACTTCACTTCTTAGAATATTTTAATATATTACAATGCATGCTAATAATATATGATGTATATATAAATATACACTTATATAGAAATGAATATATATCCCAAGACACATACACACACATTGAGAAAGACCAATATTTCCCAACAACCTTCTGAGCTTTCCTTCGTGGGTTTTTTATACTTATTTATTTATTTATTTATTTATTTATTTATTTTCCCTCTTGTCGCTCTTGTTTTTTATTGTTGTTGTAGTCGTTGTTGTTGTTGATGTCATTGTTTGATAGGACAGAGAGAAATGGTGAGAGGAGGGGAAGACAGAGAGGGGGAGAGAAAGGTAGACACCTGCAGACTTGCTTCACCACCTGTGAAATGACTTCCCTATAGGTGGGGAGCTAAGGGCTCGAACCAGGATCCTTAGGCCGGTCCTTGCGCTTGGCGCCACGGGTGCTTAACCTGCTGCACAACCACCGGACTCCCACTTTCCTTGGTGTTGCTGGTAGGTTGCTCACACGTGGTGTTGGGATTTGAATGTGGGAACTTGTCTATGGTAAGGTGCACAAGCCCTACATACACAGTGATCCATCTCTGGACTCCTTTTTTTCTTTTATGTTCATCTTTTTTTTCCTTGTTCAGTCCATGTGTCAGCAAAAGACTGATTATTCTCGTCATTATCTCGATTGCCTTCTTCATTATCCAAATGGTTTATAGACATTGATTAGTTCACCCTATAGTTCCTGTCAGAAAGGCCAGAATGATTAACCTGCAGGCAGAGGCAGAGGGCCCTGAGGTTAAGTGATCATCCTTCCCTCCAAGGAGATAAGTGGCTGACTACATCACCACTGAGCAGTTCTTCTGTCTGAAGCTATTCCTGTCTTGGGTGACCTATGTGACAATGAAAAGACTTTTGTCTCCCCACACACAAATGGTGCCAAAAAGGACTGCTTACTGTACATACTGACTGGTAAAGAAGGAAATATTATCCTGCTGAGAGTCTCCGGTTCAATTAGAACAAGCACACTTGGGTACAAATTATAGTGTAAAACCAGGGAAGGAACTTTAGGTGAGAGTTCTTACATCTTTATGCAGCAATTTCCTCCTTCTTTAAATATTTAATGAAATCTCCAATTGCCCCCAAAGGAAATGTTCCAGTCTCCAGGGATACTGAAGTACATTTGAGTACAAGGTTTTGTGCTCTGGATGTTTGCTTTCTGAGTGAATTGAGACTAACACCAAGGCATGAAGAACCCAGAAAAACAGTGAAGAGTGGTAATAACAAAGAGAACATCTATAGGAAATTGAGGTTGTCTTTACTGTGCAAAGTGATTTCTAGGCAGGGCAGTCAGGGAAGACACATCTAGGAAAATATGTTGAAAATCAATGATACAAAAGACTTAGCTGTGAAGACAGGAAACCAAAGAACATTCCATGAAGGAATCAAAGCTAATGGAAACCATATTAAAGCCAAGATGAGAGGGGTATGATCAGGAGCTTAAGACAAATTAAAAGTTCCTGGGGGATAAGAAACAGTTGGGAGAGCAGACTGATTTCAGGTTAGAGGTAAGATGTGTGCATCCAATAAAAGAATGTAGAATTCTTCCAAATGTTTTAGGAAACTGCTAGAAAACGTTAAATGGGGGCATGATAACATCTTATCCATTTTCAGAACATGACTTTGGATGTTATTTTAGAATAAATGAACAGGATCAGGGAAAACAGCAAGTTATTACAGAGTTTCACATGATGGCAGTGGTGGAGATGGACTTCAGTGACACAGCTAACCTCAGTTTTGATAACAGAGTTGATAGAATTTACTAACATATTAGGAAATATAGGGGCTGGGTGGTGGTGCACCTGGTTGAGCGCACATGTTACAATGTGCAAGGACCTGGGTTTGAGCCCCCAGTCCCCACCTGTAGAGGGAAATCTTTGCAGGACTGCAGGTGTCTCTCTGTCTCTCTCCCTCTCTCCCACCCCTTTCCTTCTTGATTTATGACTGTCTCTATCCAACAAATAAAGAGAATACAAAATATTTTTTTAATTTGGAGCTATAATTAAAAAAAATTTAAAAGGAAACATGAACAGAATCAAAGACAATTTCTATACTTCCAAGTAGAAAAATCAAAGAGTTAATGTAGTATCATGAAAGAGTTATAAAATGTTTAACACTCAGACTTGTCAAAAAAGCATTTTCAGTTGGGAAGTGGACAGCCACAGAAAAAAAAGACATTGTCAGGAAGAGGTGACCAAGTCTAAGAAGTCAACAAAGATTTTTTCAGGAAGTGACATGTAAATTGAGATCTAAAGAATTTACCATTCATGCAGGGATGAGTAACAGTAATCGCTTAGATAGTAGATTACTGAATTTACATACTTGGAGTTCCTGGCTCAATTTCAGCGCCACCTGTACCAGAGTCTGTCTGTCAATCTCTCTTTCTTTCTCTCTCTCTCCCTGTCTCTTTTTTATCTCTCTCTCTCTGCATATCTCACATAAAATGAAAAAATACTTTTTAAAAAATATTTATATATTCCCTTTTGTTTCCCTTGTTGTTTCATTGTTGTAGTTATTGATGTTATTGTTGTTGGATAGGAAAGAGAGAAATGGAGAGAGGAGGGGAAGACAGAGAGGGGGAGAGAAAGATAGACACCTGCAGACCTGCTTCACCACCTGTTAAGCGACCCCCCTGCAGGTGGGGAGCCAGGGCTCCAACCAGGATCCTTACGCAAGTCCCCACGCTTTGCACCAAGTGCGCTTAACCCACTGTGCCACCGCCCGACACCCTCCTTTCAATCTTTATCTGTCTCTAACAATTTTTTTTGTTTAATTTTTTTTTCCTCCAGGGCTATTGCTAGGGCTTGGTGCCTGCACCACGAATCCACTACTGCTGGAGGTCATTTTTCCCCCTATTTGTTGACCTAGTGGTTTTTTATCATTATTATGGCTATTATTATTGTTGTTATTAATGTTGTTTTTGGATAGGTCAGAGAAAAATCGAAAGAGGAGGGGAAGGCAGAGAGGGGAAGAGAAAGACAGACACCTGCAGACCTGCTTCACCACCTGTGAATAGATCCCCCCACCCCGCAGATGGGGAACCAGGGGCTCAAACCCAATCCTTAAGCTGACCCTTGTGCTTCACACCATGTGCCCTTAATGCTTAACCCACTGTGCTACCGCCCGGCCCCCTCTATTTTTTTAAGGGAAAAAAAATAGCTGCTTGAAGCTATGGAGTCATCATGTAAGCACTGAGTTTCAGAGATAATCTGGTGGTACACACACACACACATAATCACACACACACACTCACACAAATACAAACAGAGAGAGAGAGAGAGACAGACAGACAGACAGACAGACAGAGATGCAAAGCGACCCAGCAAAACAGCTTTTGTGTACAACCCAGATTGTAGTCTGTTCTCCACCACATTGGAGAAAACTTTGGTACTATGTTGTCTTTTCCCTTCATCCTCTGTTTCTTCATCTCTCTCTCTCTCTCTCTCTCTCTCTCTCTCTCTCTCTCTCTCATCTGAAAAATCAGCCTAGAGAAGTAAAACCCAATGACACCAAAACGACATTAAATTAAATCAATAAATGTTTTTTAAAAGAAATAATTCTTCCTGAAAGTTGTTCTGGATATTACTAGGTTGTTAAACTCTAATTTGTACATTAAAAATTAATAATTTACTGTGTATAGCCATTAGGTCTCAGTCCAATTCTGGAGCAAAAGTATTTGGACAACCGATGGAATGCTAGGGGTAGCTATCCATACCTAAGTCATTGCATTGTTTTTCAGAGGATGAGATTGTGTCACAGAAACTGGAGTTGTCAAGGGCTCAGGAAATTACTATTGTACTGGAAGAGAAGTTGGGTGTGACAGAATATTGACTAATGTGTCTAGTGTGATTCTCCATACAAATTTTTATTACTAGAATTTCACAGAGTACCAGTTACATAGGAAATACTCAATGTCAAGTGATTAAATGAATCCAGACAATTAAAGACAGAAGGTAGAATTAGAGATTTCTCTAAGTGTTAAGAAATCTATTTCCCAGATCATTTGCAGCCATATTCCAAATACTCTCCTCTCCCCAGCCCTATCAGGAAATTGTTAAGCCAGCTTCCCCCCCTCCACCCTGTATTCCTGATACTATGGCCTATCTACATAATCATTGTTTTGCCTGAAAGATCCCCACCCATTCCATTCCTTTGATCTATTTTTCAAGACCCTCCCTGCCTCCATGTTATCATTAATCCCACCAGTTAAAACATTTGCAACAATTGCTAAGGAAGTCTCCAACTTCCCAGCACCCTTTTGCCTTTCTCCAACCCTTTTCTAGCCATTTCCATTTCCGACTTGTCACATATGGGTCTGGCCTTTAAAACCGTTGCCTCTATGATCAATAAAGACATTGCTTTGCCTAACCCTCCATGAGCTTGGTTCCTGAATCATCTATCTCCCGAGTCGCTGAGTGAGTAGCAGCCCTGGCTGCCTCTGGTTATGTTCCTTGTTCCTACCAACCCAGAGAGCACGTGCCTGGGAAGAAGCATCCCCATGCTAGCTTGACACAGCCCCATAATCTTTTGGAACTGTGCCCCAATAATCAACATATTAACAATATTAAGCTTGATGTATGTTGGTTATTATTGAGAGAAAAAAATCTTTCCCATCAGAGTTTAAATCTCCCATCTTTTTTATTATCTTTATTTATTTATTGGATAGAGACTGCTAGAAATTGAGAAGGAAGGGGGTGATAGAGAGGGAGAGAGACAGAGATACACCTACAGCACTGCTTTACCACTTGCAAAGCTTTCCTTCTGCTGGTGGGGACTGGGGGCTCAAACCTGGGTCCTTGTGCACTGTAATATGTGTGCTCATGCAGGTGTGCTTCCACTGGCCCCATATCCCCATCTTTAGAAGATAAAAATCACTCAGATAAAATCGTTGGGGGTTACTATTAAAATATTTATATACTTTTCCCATATTAGGGAGCTACTCTCTTCCCTGATCCAGCTTTTTGGTCCTGTCTCCAACTATGACAACATCACCCCAGACAATAACTTAGGTCACCTGCTTATTAGATGTCAGGCGCAGGCAAAAATTAGTAGGGTCATGGGATCCTTAGAATATGCCTAAACTAGAAATGTGGCCTTTTTCCAAAACAGAGACCCCAATCTTCATCTGCTATATTCCAGCCTTTAGGTTCATTATTAATCAACAATTTGTTCTGCTTTATATCTTAACTCTTCTTCTGCCACCAGGTTCCTGATGCCAGCATGATGCCAACTTGACATCCCGGAGCAGAGGACCCCACCAATGTGTTCTGGAACCCCACCTCCCCAGATCCCTACCCCATTAGGGAAAGAGAGAGACAGACTGGGAGTATGGATCGACCTGTCAATGCCCATGTTCAGCAGGGAAGCAATTACAAAAACCAGACCTCCCACCTTCTTCACCCCATAATGACCCTGGGTCCATAGTCTCAGAGGAATAAAGAATAGGAAATATATCAAAGGAGAGGATTGGATACAGAGTTCTGGTGGTAGAAATTGTGTGGAGTTGTACCCTTCTTATCCTATGATCTTGTCATTGTTTCCATTTTATAAATAAAAAATATTTTTTTATTTTTTATTTAAGAAAGGATTAATTAACAAAACCATAGGGTAGGAGGGGTACAATTCCACACAATTCCCACCATCCAATATCCATATCCCACCCCCTCCCCTGATAGCTTTCCCATTCTCTATCCCTCTGGGAGCATGGACCCCAGGTCACTGTGGGTTGCAGAAGGTGGAAGGTCTGGTTTCTGTAATTGCTTCCCGGCTGAACATGGGCGTTGACTGGTCAATCCATACTCCCAGTCTGCCTCTCTCTTTCCCTAGTAGGGTGGGTCTCTGGGGAAGCAGAGCTCCAAGACACATTGGTGGGGTCTTCAGTCTAGGGAAGCCTGGCCTGCGTCCTGATGACATCTGGAACCTGGTGACTGAAAAGAGAGTCAAAATACGAAGCCAAACAAATTGCTAAGCAATCATGGACCCAAAGCTTGGAATAGTGGAGGGGAAGTGTTAGGGGGGTACTCACTGCAAACTCACAGAATGGGAGAAGATCTTCACATGCCATACATCAGACAAGAAACTAATCACCAAAATTTATAAAGAGCTCAGCAAACTTAGCACCAAAAAAGCAAATGACCCCATCCAAAAATGAGCAGAGGATATGAACAAAACATTCACTACAGAGGAGATCCAAAAGGCTAACAAACATATGAAAAACTGCTCTAGATAACTGATTGTCAGAGAAATGCAAATTAAGACAACACTAAGATACCACCTCACTCCTGTAAGAATGGCATACATCCAAAAGGACAGCAGCCACAAATGCTGGAGAGGTTATGCAGACTCTCAAAAGCCTAGACCAAGTAGATCAGAAGCAACCAATAGCACAGCTATATACAAGATACTGGATACTGTACTGCAAACCCTAACAAAAGGACTTTTCAAAGTTAACCCAATTACCAATTAATGTGATGATAACAGTAACTATCGAATGTCTTTTTGAACCCTAAGACAGCAGGAACCTCACATCTCCACTATAGAGCCTCTACTTCCCCCAGTCCTGGAACCCTTGGATAGGGCCCACTTTCCCTTATGCCTCTCCCAATCCATATCAAATAATATTGCATCTGCCGATCACAACCCAAACAACAGAACAATTGTCACCTCAGCATTCTTTGCTTTGGACTGTTTCCAGAGACTTCACGTGTGGAATGACAACCCTTCAACTTCATTACTCAGGTGAGACCTTTCCTTTCATAGTATACTCTAATTCCATCTCAGGTGGTTCACTTTCTAACAAAGTCCCAAAACCTAGATATACACCAGTTTCTGTGTGAGAGAGCATATGTTCACACGTATGCGTAGACTACTGGACCAATTTACATTCCCACCAGCAATGTAAAAGAGTTCCTCTGTCCCCATAACCTCTCTAGCATTTGTGGCTGCTGTCCTTTTGGATGTATGCCATTCTTACAGGAGTGAGGTGGTATCTCAATGTTGTCTTAATTTGCATTTCTCTGACAATCAGTGACCTGGAGCAGTTTTTTATATGTTTGTTAGCCTTTTGGATCTCCTCTGTGGTGAATGTTTTGTTCATATCCTCTGCCCATTTTTGGATGGGGTCATTTGCTTTTTTGGTGCTAAGTTTGCTGAGCTCTTTATACATTTTGGTGATTAGTTTCTTGTCTGATGTATGGCATGTGAAGATCTTCTCCTATTCTGTGAGGGGTCTCTTTGTTTGTTTAATAATTTCTTTGGATGTGAAGAAGCTTTTAAATTTGATGTAGTCCCATTGTTTTGTTTCTGCTTTAGATATAAATAAAAATTTAAAAAAACATTACTTGGGCTGCATATGTTTCAATGCAAGTCCTAGACCTTACTCATTTCAGTATAACCAGTATAGTAATTTAGACTATGACTTCTAATGTCACCAAGCAATTCCATTTCTGGACGTGTGTCCAAATTAATTTAAAAAATGTCTTGATATGATATTTGTATAACTGTGTTCATAATAGCATTATCCAGGATAACCAAAATGTGGAGAATTTTTAAGTGTATGCCAGGCATGGATAAGTAGAATCTCATCTATTACATAGAAAAATAATATTCTGCCTTAAAAGGCAAGGACAGGGAGTCAGGTGGTAGTGCTGCTGGTTAAGTGCACATGGTACAAATCACAAGGACAGGTATAAGGATCCCAGTTCGAGCCTGGGCTCCCCACCTGCAGGGGAGTCACTTCACAAGTGAAGCAGGTCTGCAGCTGTCTATCTTTCTCTTCCCATCTCTGTCTTCCCCTCTTCTCTCTATTTCTCTCTGTCCTGTCCAACAACAACAATGACATCAGTAATAATAATGACTGCAACAATAAAACAAAAGGGAATAAATAAATAAATATTTTTTTAAAAAGGCAAGAACAGTACGGTCATCCCTCGCCACTTTGTGCTTCAACTTTCAAGGCTTCAATCTATCTCTTTATTTTTTCAAATCTGTTCTTTAAAAAGTTGATGGAGGGGGAGTCCGGCGTTAATGCAGCGGGTTAAGCGCAGGTGGTATGAAGCGCAAGGACTGGCTTTCGTATCTGGGTTCCAGCCCCTGGCTCCCCACCTGCAGGGGAGTCGTTTCACAGGTGGTGAAGCAGGTCTGCAGGTGTCTATCTTTCTCTCCCCCTCTCTGTCTTCCCCTCCTCTCTCCATTTTCTCTGATCTATCCAACAACAAAGACATCAACAATAATAACAGCTACAACAACAACAAAAAAAACCCCAAAGACAACAAAAAGGAAATAAACCAATATTAAAAATAATCTTATAAAAAAAGTTGGAGACAGTGAAGATGATACAGTACATGCTTGGTTGTCTGATTCCATTATAAGTAAAATTGAATGAAAGAAAAAAAAACATGAGGAAACACAAAGAATGGTAAAATGACTACAAAAGTAGCAGGATTTGTCATGCTTTGATTAGAATTTTATATTTGAATTCTCTGTGTTTTTTTGCCTCTTAAACTGAACACACACACACCCTCTAGAAAATGTGATCATTACCTCCTCCGCTGTAATGATGTCTACTCTTCATCACCCTTAAGGCAACTGGTGATCTCAGCCTTGTTTTGCTGACTTGCCTGTGCATTTGAACATACACATGTGAAGGAGACTGACTTCAATCTGTTCTTTCTGGGACAAGCTGTGTGAAGGTGGGAAGTCTTTCTGCCTTTCATGAGATTTAATCACTCATCTGTAGAGAGAGAACTGACTTGAGTTAATGGCTTTCAAATATCTTGATCTTCACTCACTATCAATAAGATTTTTCTTAGCATAACATCTCATGAAGCTGTAATGCTTACTCTGATAGGACTCGACCCTGTACTGTTTCTTTCTTCAAAATATGTTAGGATCCCTGTCTCTGGTGAACCAAGTAGAGCACAGATATTACCTCCCTTGAAGACCTGGGTTCAAACAATTCTATTTGCATAGGGGAAGCTCCACAGGCCTTGAAGCAGTGCTTTGGTGTCTCTAAATCCTCTATGCCTCCTCAGTTTCTCTTTGCTCCATGCAAAGAAAGAAAAAATAATCATGGAAGATAGAAAGGAAGGGAAAAGTAGACAAAACAATTGAAAGGAGAGAAGGAAGAGGGGGGAAAAAGGGGGGGAGTGAGGTGGGGTAGGGATAATAATTCCAGCTCTCTACAGTGATTTTACAAGACTCTATTAGATCATAGCCACAGTGAGAAAAACACTAACATGGTTAATCTTTATTGTCTCTTTGACCTTCAACATTCCATGATAATGAATAAAGATGACATGTTTAGTTTGCATGTCTGTGTGATTTCTTGGCTGTATATTGTCACTTTTGTAGACAAAAGGGGAAAGAGAAATAGGTATTCTAGGAGTCTGGGTGGTAACAGAGGGTAAAGCTCAGGTGGTGTAATGCGCAAGGACAGGTGTAAGAATCCGGGTTTGAGCCCCCAGCTCCCCACCTGCGGGGGGGAGGGGCGCTCGTTTCACAAGCGGTGAAGCATGTCTGCAGATATCTATCTTTCTCTACTCCTCTCTGTCTCCCCCTCCTCTCTCGATTTCTCTATGTCCTGTCCAACAACAGTAACAACCACAACAAGGGCAACAAAAAGGGAAAAATAGCCTCCAGGAGCAGTGGATTTTTAGTGCAGGCACCGAGCCCCAGCGATAACCCTGGAGGCAAAAAAGAAGAAAGAAATAGGTACTCTAAGATTCCCTGACAATTCTGATAAAGTAGCACAGATTCACATTACAAATTAATAATTCATATGTTGAAAAGTGTATTTTTGTACTTTTGGAAGGAATCAGAAGCCAGGTTCCCAAAGAATGAATCACATTCCAAGCATGTGTCCTATGATTGAGAAAGAACCACCATAATCAAAGTGATGCCCCTCCTTGTTTAAATCACTGCTTCTCTGCTCCAACTTGATTCTTCACATAATCTAGAAAAGTAAAAAAAGCAAATTTCCCAATTCAATATCTGGATCAACATCGATATTTTTAGTCTTTCCAAATGACAGTCAAAACCAAGATTAAGACACATGAACACAACACGAAGAACACCAACCTGTGTAGTCAATTGAGTCCAATTCTTCTTCTAGCGTTTGCCCTTCTTCCATAGCCAGTCAACAGCATCAGGTTGAGCCTGATGTAAAGTTTCGAGACCTCCTTTGAATCTGGAGAGGTGGCAGTCGTTGACTATGTGGGTCATAGTCTGTCTGTAGCCGCAGGGGCAGTTTGGGTCGTCTCTGGCTCCCCAGCGATGGAACATAGCAGCGCACCGGCCATGGCCTGTTCGATAGCGATTGAGGAGGGCCCAGTCATAATGTGCTAGGTCAAAGCCGGGTTGACGCTTGCAGAGGTCTGTGATGAGGTGTTTGTTCTTTACCTCAGCTGACTGCCAACTCTGTTTCCAAGAGACTGGAACAGAGAAGTTCAGTGTAGGCGTAGGGGACCAGATTGGGTGATGAGATGTCAAGCATTGGACAGGGTGGGCGAAGATATCTGCGTATATTGGCAGGTCCAATCGAGCGTAGACGTGGGAAATGAACTTAGATGATGCCGCATTCCCAACGAATATCTGGCGGGGCGATGTTGCTGAGAACTGGCAGCCATGGAACCGGGGTGGAATGGATGGTTCCAGAAATTATCCTCATGGAGGAATATAATTTGGAATCGACCAAGTGGACATGGGGGCTACGGAACCATACTGGGGCACAGTATTCTGCAGTGGAATAGCATAATGCCAGAGAGGATGATTGTAGTGTGGAAGCGCTCGCGCCCCATGAGGAGCTGGCCAGTCTTGCAATGATGTTATTCCTCGCGCCCACCTTTGCTGCAGTTTTTATGAGATGTTCGTGAAATGACAGAGTGCGATCGAGAGTAACGCTAAGATAGACTGGCTGGGCTTCATGCGGGATTCTCGTACCGCCAAGCTGCACATTAAGCTCACGCGAGGCCGAGGCATGGTGTAGATGGAAAACAGATGATACCGTTTTTGCAGTGCTAGGGATTAGTCGCCACTTTTTACAGTAATCAGATATCAGAGACATGTCTTTCATGTGTGTTTCCTCGAGGATGTCGAACTTGGATGCCTGAGTTGCACAGCAGATGTCATCGGCGTAGATGAACTTCCTTGAAGAAGTTTTTGGGAGGTCATTGATGTAAATATTAAATAGCATAGGAGCCAGAACAGAGCCCTGGGGGAGGCCACTTGAGACAAGTCTCCATCTGCTAGACTTGTCACCCAGATGCACCCAGATTCTATCTTGAGTCCAATGATAGAAATTAACAAGGGCAGTGACAGCTACTACTGACTAAAAACACTCTCTCCATTCCTTGCCCCATATTTTCCTTCCTATTCTAGACAGAATTTCCAGGTCTACCTCCCAGTGGCTATATATTGAAGTTCTAAATTCTCATATGATGGCATGTGGAAGCGTTTGGATGATAATCAGGTTTCCATGAGTTCCTGTGGATAGGCCCCCATAAGGGAAGCAGTGCCCCTTATAAGAAAAGAAAGAGACTAAAACTTGAGAAGCCAGCATTCTGTAAGTTCAAAAGAGAGTATTTCCCAAACTTCAACCATTCTAACAGTGCAGATTCCAGAACAATTGGAATTAAATTCTTAAGATTTTAACCACACAGTATTTTGTTATGACAGTCCCAGTTGACTAGAGAGCTCCCTAAACTCTGCATTAATCTTCTCCTTCATCATCTCCCATCATCCATTCTTGGGAATTCCATCTCCTGTGGTGGAAGCAAGGATGTTTGTACATCCTAAATGCCTTTCTTAGGCTCTGAGAAGAGTCTCACTGTTCCAGAGTACAAATGTCATTTAAGCCTCCCCTCTCCCTTCCTGCCGCTTAATAAGCTCCTTCCAGAGGGCAGAATTATAAACAGCTTATAGATGGGTCATTTTAAATAATTAATATCTGAGAGTGGGAGAGGTGGAAGAGTATCAAACATTCCTCACCACATGGATAAGTACTGTGAGAACTGACTGAAAAAATTAAAAATGAAAAAAGCCAAACATTGGAATTTGGCATATAGGCCAAAAAAATAATGACAAGCTAAAAGGATTAATGGGAGTTAGTGGTTACCACTTACCTTTAATAGAACAAAGCCTAACTTTCGAGTAAATTCCATATATTGGGGAAAAAAAAGAGAAAAAAGAAAAAAAGAACATGGAAGTTAACAGAACATTTACCCTCAAAAGTTAAATGAGTGTTTGAACAAATTCTTGTACATAAAGGTGTAACACTTTTTTTTCACTCTCTGAATTTGATCTTATTACCAAAATTCATTTTTCTCAATCGTATTAAATCAGTTTTTAAACAGAAGAGGATTTAATTTTACGAATTCTCTTTATCACACGCAAGCAGCCCTTATATGCTTCCTTACTGCCACCTGGTGTATCTAAGTATATTGCAAGAAAGACAGCACATGGTAAAAACAACACCAACTAAAATCAAAACTACTAACAAATACCTTTGACATAGTTCAGTGAGTTGCAAATATGACATGAAAGCATTTATAATAATATAACTTTCTTTGGG
Source organism: Erinaceus europaeus (assembly GCF_950295315.1). NCBI lineage: Eukaryota > Metazoa > Chordata > Mammalia > Eulipotyphla > Erinaceidae > Erinaceus > Erinaceus europaeus. Next base: position 117,512,826 of record NC_080169.1, on the reverse strand, counting down.
TGAAGAGGCTAACAAAATGATTCCCTTTTGTTTTGAGATTATGTTTTTTTGTTTGTTTTTATATTTATTTTCCCTTTTGTTGCCCTTGTTGTTTAACATTGTTATGGTCATTGATGTTGTTGTTGTTGGATAGGACAGAGAGAAATGGAGAGGAGAGAGGAAGACAGAGGGGGAGAGAAAGACAGACACTTGCAGAACTGTTTCACCACTTGTAAAGCGACTCCCCTACAGGTGGGGAGCCTGGGGCTCGACCAGGGATCCTTATGTTGGTCCTTGCGCTTGGCACCAAGTGTGCTTAACCCTCTGCTGCCACGGCCCAACTCCCAAGATTAGTTTTGTTGTTTTCTTTACAATAATAATAGTGTCAAATTTATTTTATTTATTTTATTTTTATTTTTGCCTCCAGGGTTATTGCTGGGGCTCCGTGCCCACACTACGAATCCACTGCTCCTGTATACCATTTTTCCCAGTTTGTTGTCCTTGTTGGATAGGACAGAGAGAAATGGAGAGAGGAGGGTAGACAGAGAGGGGGAGAGAAAGATAGACACCTGCAGACCTGCTTCACCACCCGTGAAACGACCTCCCTGCAACTCGGGAGCCAGGGGCTCAAACTGAAATCCTTGCGCTGGTCCTTCTGCTTTGCGCCCTGTGCGCTTAACCTATTGTACTACCGCCCAACCCCTGAATTTATTTTAATAAGCATAAGTGCAGAAAAAAAAAACTCTGGTACACTGTTGGTAGCAATGCAAATTAATGCTGTCACTATGAAACACAATATGGGAAGAACTTAAAAATCACTCTGGAAATTCCTTAGTAATAATAATAGTAATATCACTCCTGGGCACAATTCCAAAAAGACTTGAAAATATTAATTCAAAGGTATATATGTATTCCTGTGTTCAAAAGTGCAAGGAATAAAAGTAGCCAGTCAACAGATAGTTGGATAAATAAATTACAGAGTCCTGGGAGACAGCATAATGGTTATGCTAAAGATTCTCATGCCTGAGGTTCTGAGATTCAATCCTCAGCACCACCATAAACCATAGCAAGTCTCTCTGTAAAATAAAATGAATAATTTTATTTTATTTTTATTATTATTATTATTAACCAGAGCACTGTTCAGCTTTGGCTTATAGTGGTGCGGGGGATTGAACCTGGGACTTTGGAGCCTCAGGCATGAGAGTCCCTTTGCATAACCATTATGCTATCTACCCTCCGCTGAAATAAAATAAATGATGTTTTAAGCTATAGGATGTATATTCAATAGACTAGTACTTTGCCGTCTAAAACATTGTATTCTTTGGAACAAAATGACAAAACATGTACACTCAACTAGGTGTGCCAAGCCGGATCCTTGTGCTTCATATCATGTGCTCTTAGCCCTCTGCACTACTGCCCGACCCCCCCATACTTTTTTAAAATCAATATCACAGTAATAGTTTAAGAGAAATATATTTAAAAAGCATTTCATCATTCTCTAAAGTTTGCATAGGAAATTTTATAGAGAATTTGAAAATTGTAACTCTGCAGAAAACTTGACAATATGTATTCAAGTTCTCAATCCATTTAGACATTTAAACATTTCTTAAAGCAGGGCCTGATTATTCAAGAGATGCTTATTCTCCTCTTTTCAGATACTTCAAGTGTCTATTGTTGGCAGAATTCTGACAGCCTCCAAGGGTTTAACAAAGCTCACCAACTTGGTTTAATTCAGGAATAGCCTCATTAAGTTAACTAGATCAGAGAGAGTCACTGCCAAAAATTAACCTATTTAGCACAGAAATAGTTCCCTTTTACCTGTAATTGTCACCTCTCCCAGATCTCTGTTGTCAGAATGTCACTTTATTTTTTATCACCCACAAGAATTAAGACTCTTACTGCTCATGGAATGATCCAGCATTTTCTAATATTTGGATCATTTAAAGGGCCATGTATATAGCCTCTCAATTATAATTCTCCTGTCCCAAATATAGTTTCTTATTCTAATGGATTTTATGAAAAAATATCTATCTTTAACAATCCCATTTTTAGCCACATGTTAAACTGCTGTTGGTGATATCAGATTTTTTCCTTTAAATTAGTTAGTGCTATTTGAACACAATAGAGGGAGAAGTTGCTAGCTTATTCTATCAAAGAATTGTTTTGTGCTATTAATTCATACAAAAATTGCAAAGAGAAAAGTAGCATGCATGAAAAACTGTAATAATGCTTTCCTATTATGCAGTCATTGGAGAGTGTGAAAGTGTGTTATATTTGATTCTTTATTAATACTTACAAAGGCAAAGCGTCAAATTTGAATGATTTCATTTACTTTTACCAAAGTGGGTTCTTGTTTAGCAGCACTGATTTGAAAACTTAAGTTATAGCTGAAAAATGAATATTTTTGTGTTTTATTTGAAAAAAATAGATAAATTGAAATGAGGATCCAGCATAAGATCATGACGTTATCCGAGATGCAAGTCAATTTAGAGAAGATATTACCAGAAGTTCATTTTGATTCCTTTATTTCACAAATGAGGAAACTGAGTCCCAATAAATCACTTAATTCCAGAGCTAATCAGTAAGAGAATAAATTTACATCTTCTTAGGGGGTCGGGCAGTAGCACAGAGGGTTAAGCACATGTGGCAAGAAGCTCAAGGACCTACATAATGATCCCGGTTCCAGCCCCCAGCTTCCCACCTGTAAGGGAATTGCTTCACAGGCATTGAAGCAGGTATGCAGATGTCTATCTTTCTCTCCCCCTTTCTGTCTTCCCCACCTCTCTCTATTTCTCTCTGTCCTATCCAACAATGACATCATCAACAACAGCAACAATAATAAATACAACAACAATAAAACAGGGGCAACAAAAGGTGAAAAAAATTCTAAAAAAATTAAATAAAATCTTTAAAAAATTACATCTTTTTTATTTTTTATCTATAAAAAGGAAACACTGACAAAACCATAGGGTAAGAGGGGTACAACTCCACACAATTCCTACCACCAGAACTCTTCATCCAATCCCCTCCTTGATATCTTTCCTATTCTTTAACCCTCTGGGAGTATGGACCTAAGGTCATTGTGGGGTGCAGAAGATGGGAGGTCTGGCTTCTGTAATTGCTTCCCCGCTGAAGATGGGCATTGACTAGCACTTAGTGCCTGCACATTGAATCCACTGGTCCTGGAAGCCATATTTTTCCCCCTTTTTGTAGCCCTTGTTTTTGTGGCCTTGCTGTGGTCATCATTGTTGTTGCTGATGTCATTAGTTGTTGGACAGGACAGAGAGAAATGAAGAGAGGAAGGGAAGACAGAGAGAGGGAGAGAAAGACACCCACAGACCTGCTTTATTGCCTGTGAAGCGACTCCCCAGCAGGTTGGGAGTCTGTGTCTGGAACCAGGATCCTTAAGCTGGTCCTTGTGCCACGTGCACTTAACCCACTGCCTTATTGCCCGACCCCCAAAATTACATGTTCTTAAGGAAAATCAGTACTGTATGTATGTCTTAGATTTTGTTTCTATAAAGTCATGGTTTATTTTGAGACTACCCAAAATGATCATATTCATTGCATATCTTATATTCAATCAATACTATTTGCTAAATTCTTATGACTATAATAGTAATTGTGGATAAAATATATAGGAAAAGAAGTAATTTACATTACTGAACTCTTGGGGAATATTTGTAATAGAAGTACTCTTGGGGAATATTTGTAATAGAAGTTAAATTAACTTTGAATTATCATGAATTGAATTGATGGAATTTCTAAGAACTTAATAGATATATAATAATCATTGGACACTTGAGATGGACTCATAGTCTTCTCTCTCTATATATAAATATATATATATATATATATATATATGTATTTATATATTTTCCCTTTTGTTGCCCCTTGGTTTTTTTGTTTTGTTTTGTTTTGTTGTTGTAGTTGTTGATGTCATCTTTGTTAGATAGGACAGAGAGAAACGGAGAGAGGAGAGGAAGACAGAGAGGGGGAGAGAAAGATAGATTCCTGCAGACCTGCTTCACCACCTGTGAAGTGACTCCCCTGCAGGTGGGGAGTCAGGGGACTCAAACTGGGATCCTTACACTTGTGCTTAACCCGTTGCGTTACCGCCCAACTCCCAACTCAGAGTCTTATATGAACACAAACATATTCACAGGAGTTTCCATAACTGAAAAGAAAAACCTTTGACCCTCAGGCTAGGGAAATAACATAATGGTTATGCAAAAAAACCTTCATGCCTGAGACACTGAAGGGCTCAGATTCACTTCACAGGACCAGCATAAGCTAGAACTGAGCAGATAAAATAAAATAAAAATAAAGATAGAACCTTGAGTCTTAAGACCCAGGATAAAGGACAGATCATAGTGCTTCTAGTAACCAAACGTTTTCTTATAAAATAGAGATAAGAAAGAGAGAGAGAAACTAAGAGAGAAATGGAGACACCACAGCACTCAAGCTTCCTTCAGTGTGGTGAGGTCAGGTTCAAACTGGGATCACACATATGGAAAAACAGTGCAATATTTGAGTAATAACTAAGAAGCTTTTTAAAATGTGTTTATCTGTATTTACTTATTTTATAGTTACAGCCAGAAATCAAAAGAGATGGGGTAGACAAAAAGGGATAGAAACAGAGAGACACCTGCAGCACTGCTTCACCACTCACAAAGGTTTCCCCCTCCAGGTGGGGACCAGGGGCTTGAACCTGGATCCTTGCACATTGTAACATGTGTGCTCAACCAGGTATGCCACCATCCAGCCCCATAACCATGAACGTTTTAAAAAATACTTATTTAGTTATGAATTTATTTTTTTCCTTTTGTTGCCCTCCTGTTGGTATGCTTCTAATTCTGCTTCTAAAACCCCTTATGTTTCATTGGTTTAATCCCCCCTGCTTAACACTGTATTCTATTTACATAACCACTGTTAACTAAGCACTGTCCTACCTGCAGGGCATTGGTTTAATCCCTCCTGTTCAGGATGTCTTTTTGCTCCGCCCCCCTCTCCTAGTACACCCTAATTTGCACCAGTCTTTTTTCACTCCATCCTCTCTACGTAACATCCTGTTTCCACCCTACTTGGAGAGTATATATATAAGGACAAGATTGTGATTAGAGATAGCTTAGCTTAAATTGTGCTGCGTTCCACATAAATAAAGAGATACTTCTTCCCAGTTCAGCCATGAGTCCTTGGTCCTCTGACTCCTCCCCACCTGCAGGGGAGTCGCTTCACGGGCGGTGAAGCAGGTCTGCAGGTGTCTATCTTTCTCTCCCCTCTCTCTCTGTCTTCCCCTCCTCTCTCCATTTCTCTCTGTCCTATCCAACAACAAAGCAACGTCAACAATGGCAATAATAACCACAACAAGGCTGCAACAACTAGGGCAACAAAAAGGGGGAAAAATGGCCTCCAGGAGCGGTGGATTCATGGTGCAGGCACCGAGCCCAGCAATAACCCTGGAGGGAAAAAAAATACTAATAATAATAAAAAGAAATGCATTGAAAGGAAAGTTCACAAACATGATAAATAGGTCTTGTACAACAATGCATGTATCCAATAGTGATGTGTTGTATGCTTAAAATTTTGATTAAAGTGGTAGATTTTATGCTACATAATCTTGCCACAGTAAAATAAAATGCAAGAAGTCCAGACATAGCTCTCTCAGTAAAGCGCACTGAATCATGGGAAGGACCCTGGGTTCAATCCCTAGAATTTGTGGAAGCAACATGAACAGCACGAGCAGGAGTTCACTGGATGGTGAAGCATTGCTATAGTGTCTGTCCTCCCTTTATGTCCATCCTTCTCTAAAATAAAGAATTAAAAAATCACCCCAGGGATTCTGCTCAGCGGTAGTACAGGAGGCCCAGTTTCATTCTCCAGAGCAACAAAAATAAATAAGTAAATACATAAATTCAAAAGAAGATGGGAGAAGTAGTTCTTTGAAATTGCTTCAGTAAGTTGAAACTTTACACCAAAGTGTTTTTTTTTTCTTCTTTCTTTCCTACTTCTTGTCCTACTGAAGTTGTTTCTGCATATTACAAACCTATTTACTCTCCACTCTCTTTACAGCATAGAGCTTACAGGCTTGAGAAATCACTGTCTCAACAACAAGGAAGGAAGTTTAAGATGACTATATACAACTAAGAGTTTTGTTTTTGTTTTTCCCCATGGATACTCATTAACATGTTGCTTAAAAACAATATCCTTCAGGTATACTTTACTTAGATTTGCCAAATTCAGACCATCTTTCATAGGGTAAGGCCATAGGAATCCATTAGAAAAGAATAGATTATATCCTTTTCCTAAAGACAGTCTGATACAGTTAATTGAGTCAAAGTTACAGTAAGAAATTATGAACTTGATCTGGGTTTGCTTACCTGACACTGGTCAACCAGGAGACTAAACTGGAGTCATTCAAATGACCCTCTAGGTGAAGTCACAGTCACTTTCAGTGCATGATAGAATCCAAAGAAAATTCATCTATGTTGCATTTTGTTTGGAACATGTTTCTAAGCATACTGAGAATTCCTTGGGGAGTTTGTCTCATGGGAATGAAATGACTATAACCTAATGACTACATGTTCTTTGAGAAGAGACAGAGAAAGTCTATTTCAGGGAAAGGGTGATAGCACACTCAGTAAAGCGCTTAACTTTACAATGTGCAAGGATCTGGGCTCAATTCCAGCCCTCCCCCACCCCCAGAAGAGAAGCTTGATGAGTGATGAATTAAGTGCTGTGGCTGTCTCACTTTCTTTTGATCTACCTCCCCCTTCCCTCTCAATTTCTCTCTGTCTCTATCGAAGATAAATGAAAGAAAAAGATGGGGAGCAGAGTATATCTCAATTACAACAGGAACTCAACCAAAATTATTATTTTTATTTCTTTATTGGGGGGTCATGGTTTACAGTAGACGGTAAAATATAATAGTTTGTACATGCATAATATTTCACAGTTTTCCACATAACAATTCAACCCCCGCTAGATCCTCCTCTGCCATTCTTCTTCTAGCGTTTGCCCTTCTTCCGTAGCCAGTCAACAGCGTCAGGTTGAAAGCTGTCAGGAGCTGCTTGTTGCTGGCTTTGAAACTGACTGGGATCCATGTGGATTCAGTCAGCTAGGAAGGATCGTCAGTTTCCCCAATGAATGGGTACTCACGGGATGCACCACGAGAAGGTCGATCCAATGCATCCCCTCCTCTGCCATAATGATCCAGGACCCCACTACCACCACCGCCATAACCCATCCCAGTGTCTTTTACTTTGATGCAATACACCAATCAACCAAAATTATTTTTTAATTTGACTTTATTTTATATATTTTGGAATTTCAAGATCTTGAGTTCTCAAATCTCCATTTTGGGTCTTCTAGATTGTTAAAATCCCCTTGGATAATGCCTCTTACATGATCAAATGACAGAGTGAATAAAAGTAAAATTAATTACAGCTCACGGGAAATGTGCGGGAGCATTTTAGTCTAGTTCACTAATAGTTTACAAATTCATTCATGTATTTAGTTAATTGAGGTTATTTTTTTATGCCCAACAGTGTTCTAGGCTCTGAGATTGGAGTGCTAACCAAATGGATGATACCTTTCTCTTCATAAGTCATAGTGAAATAGTGGAATGGATATTAAGTTAGTGAGAATCAACTCACAAGTGATGCATATGTTATCATTAGAATTATCATCCTGAGATTATGAAAAAGGCTCTCATTGAGACAGTGGAGGAGTTTTATTTTTATTTTTGCACTCATTTAATTGGGGGATTAATGTCTTACAGTCAACAGTAAATAAAATAATTGGTACTTGTGTAATTTTTTTATTGGGTAGGACAGAGAGAAACTGAGAAGGGAAGAGATAGAGAGGGAGAGAGAAAGATATCAGCAGACCTGCTTTGCTGCACATGACCCCCACCCCCACCCCCTGCAGGTTAGGATTTGGGAACTCTAACCCAGATCCTTAAGAGGTCCTTGAGCTTAGTACTCTGTGTGCTTATCTGGGTGCACCACCTAAACCCCCACCCCCATGTTTAAAACATCTCATAACATTCTAACCCTGGCCTAAGTCCTCCTCCACCATCATGATTCAGGATTTGAACCCCGCACCTCACCCTACCCAGCCCAGAATCTATTACTTTGGGTCTATACATCAAACCTAGCCCAAGCTCTGCTTTGTGTTTCTTCTGTTCTTATGTCTCAATTTCTGTCCATGAGTGAGATCATTCCACACTCATCCTTCTCCTTCTGGCTGAGGTCACCTAAGGAAACCAGACTTGAGTATTTCAGCAGGCCAATGGGGAGCTGCTCCAGAAGTGACATATGTAGATTACTAAAGGAGGGGCTTTCACTTAGAAAGACCTTTTGGGATCTTTCTAGGACCAAGGACTCTCTTTACCTGAGCTTCTCCTTGACTTTAATTTTTTACTTCTGCATGGTTTCTACCTCCTAAATTAATTTTTTACAAAGTTTGAAATGTGCAGATCAACCTGGGAGTTTGTTTCGAAATACTTTCACGAAGTCCCACAACAGACTCGGTGGGAGGGAGTTAGGGAAGGGTCCAGTTAGGATCTCCCTTCCCCCCCCTCCCAAACTAGAAAGAATTATTAAATCACTAGTATTCATAGTGATTTGAGGCTAAAAATCTACTCCATGAAGGAGCTGAGATCTTTAGTCTAGCAGGAGTTTACAGGAGACATTTTAGAAATGAGTTATTCACAAAGCAGCACTGGGACTGGAGTTAATGTGTGGCATCAAAGTAAAAGACTCTAGGGGTGGGAGGAAGGGTTCAGGTCCTGGAACATGATGACAGAGGAGGACCTAGTGGGGTTTGAATTGTTATGTGGAAAACTGAGAAATGTTACACAAGTACAAACTATTGTTTACTGTGAACCATTAGTTAGTTCCCCAATAAATTACAAAAAAGAAATGAGTTATTCACAAAATATTTTTTAGAAATAAGAGTTAGCCCAACCTCTGTGTATTTAAAACTTATTCTGTTTTATCTAAGGTCATATCATAGGCATCCTTTCCTTTTTGACTTTTGACATCTTCCTCTATTAAATCTGGCATTATGTGTGTGTCTGTGTGTACACTGACTTCTCTGTTCTTCATAGATGTGTAATATTCATTGAATATCACAATACTTAATTGTACATATTATACATATTGCAGCTCACATATATAAACACATGACATATATTAAATATTTTACATATCATAAATATATTACATACTATATTATATTTTTATTGCTACCAGGGTTATGGCTGAGGCTTGGTGCCTGCACTACAAATCCACTGCTTCTGGGGTAACCACTTTTTCCATTTTTTTCTTTCTATTTTATTTGACACGACAAAGAAAAAATGAGATGGGGGTGATAGAGAGGGAAAGAGAAACATAGACAACTGCAGACATGTTTCAGCATTAGTGAAGTGTCCCCTCTGCAGATGGCCAGAGGGGTCTTGAACCTGGGTCCTTGCTCATGGTGATAGGAGTGCTTAACCAGGTGTACCGCAGCTCAACCCCAAGTATAATATAGCTTATACATATATTTGTGTATCTAAATATAGGAACTTTGTTTCACTTATATTTACTAAATGTTATTATATAATTCATATAATTCCGTACTTACATACCTTTATTTTATTTATAGTTTCAAACATATTTACATTAATTTCTATGTACTATGTGGATGCTATTTTGTTTATATGGCTTTGACATTATGTATTTTAGCTCTCTGCAGATTTTATCACTGGATCAGCCATAAATGTAAAAATATTGTTTTAGTTTTATTTTTTCTCCTGATATTCAAGCTTTGTCATCAGCCATAAGATTGTCAGACACTATCACCCTACACCTGCTGTGACCTATAGGGGAGGCAGCCGGGGTCTCCTCAGGAGAGAACAGATTGTAGTCCAGATAAATTGGGATGTAATTATATGGCTACAAGCAATAGAAGGTGCCCGTCACAGGGAGAAAAATCAATAAGATATTATTAATTTAGTTTTTAAATAAAAATAAAACATAAACCACTAACACAGACACTTTCAAAATAGAGAGCAAGAGGGCTAAACCGATATTTTCTTTAAAGACATACCTTGCAGACCCTTTTTAAATGTGACCTAAGAGAATCACAGCATATCAGAGAACAGAGGAAGAAATCTGGCAAGTAGCAGAGAAGAACAAAGAGCCAAGCAGGAAGGAGGAGACTAGGGCACAGGGCAAAGAGGAGAGAGGTATAACCCTTAGACAAACTCTGTGGAATGTTTTAAGAAGCTAAATGGATTGTACAAATGCAGGGAGTATAACAGGAAGCCAGGGAAAAATTTCCTATGAGTTAAAAAAAAATCTAATGATCAACTCCTAGTCTTTCATAAGAAATCAATAACAGAGCCATTACCAAAACAGTTATATGAGGAAGAAAGAGCCTTAAAAGGGAGTTTAGGTGGGGCTTGCCATAGAGAGGTATGTTACTGGAAGGTGGACAGGTATTTTTAACTGAGCAATTACAAGGTTCACGGGGGGGGGGGGGTTGTTATTTTCCTTTTTCTTTTGGAGGAAAAATCCCTTGTCAAGATTGTTAGGTGAAAAAAATTCTAAAGAGTTTCTGTAAAATAAGTCACTATCTTTTCACAGACACTTTCCTCTATTTCCCACAGACTCTGTGGTCTGAGTCAAAGTATCTGGTTTTGCTCTGTCCCTTGGGGATCAGGAATGAAACCCTAAAAGTAAAACAGAGGGCCAGCTGGCTGTGTAGACATCCTTCCCTCTCTTGACACCCCCACTCTGTAATCTGCAACTCTACTTTACCTATAATATGTCAGGCCAAGAGACTTCAGGTGTGGACTGACAACCCTTCAGCTTCATTACTCGGGTGAGATCTTTCCTTTCATACTATTTTCTAATTCCATTCCAGGTGGTTCACTTCCTAAAAAAGTCTCAAAACCTAGATATAGACCGGGTCCCCTGAGATAGAGCATATGTTCACACATATCCATAAACTAGGGCAAAATATATACCTGAAAGCAGAAGTACACAATAGTCTGCAGTAAGTAACCCCCAACACTTCATCTGCACTATTCCAGCCTTTAGGTCCATAATGGTTCAACAATTTGTTTGGCTTTGTATGTTAACTCTCTTTTCAGCCACAAGGTTCCAGATGCCATCAGGATGCCAGCCAGGCTTCCTTGGATTGAAGATCCCATCAATGTGTCCTGGAGCTCAGCTTCCCCAGAGCCCCACCCTACCAGAGAAAGAGAGAGGCAGGCTGGGAGTATGGATTGACCAGTCAACGCCCATGTTCAGCGGGGAAGCAATTACAGTAGCCAAACCTTCCACCTTCTGCAACCCATAAAAACCCTGGGTCCATGCACCCAGAGGGATAGAGAATGGGAAAGCTATCAGGGGAGGGGATGGGATATAGAGATATGTTGGTGGGAATTGTGTGGAGTTGTACCTCTCCTATCCTACGGTTTTGTTAATGTCTCCTTTTTAAAATAAATAAATAAATAAATGTGAAAAAAATATGTCAGGCCAATCCGACCATGGTACCTAGATTTGTAATCCAAAATCAGATCTGGATTTTTCTATGATCATATTTTGTTAACTTCTCTTTTAAAATTTATTATTAGATACGGACAAAGAAAAATTGAGAAGGGTGAGTTAGAGAGGAATAGACACCTGCAGCTCTACGTCACCACTGGTGAAGCTTTCCCCCGTAGGTGGGGACCAGGGAACTGAACCCGGGTCCTTACTGTAATGTGTGCACTTAGCCAAGTGTCCCTCTACCTGGCCCCCACTATGATCATATTGTGTAGACATGACTGACCCATTCTATCAACTGACTTTAGCTAGAGATTCAGATTATATTTCTTAATGGAGGTAATCTTCAACCTATCAGTTGGAAGACTGGAAAAACAATAAACCAATACTTTGTTGAAAAATAAGAAATTTTTACAAATACTAGGACACTATGCAAAACTTGCCAATCTGTTAGACAGCTCTGAAGTCCTCAGACATATTCATTCCTATAGTTGCATTAGCCAGTTCCTAGAAATAGAGTTCTTAGCATATGCTTCTTACTGTTTCTTCCTCTTCTCATCCTCCTCTTCCTCCTCCTCCTCCCCTTTCTTCCTTTCTTCTTCTTCTTCTTCTTCATGTTTATAGTGGTGTTATTTATCTTGGTCAAAACAAAACATGGGTACACTCCAAATATTTGCTAACAAATGCAGGAACAATAGAATGTTTGTTAACTATAAAAGGAAATGAAGTACTGACTTATAATAAAACATGAGTGAAATTTAAAACAGGCTAAGGCAAAGAATTCAGATATCAACCTCTTTCTATAATATAGAACTCTATATGAAATGTTTGGAATAAATAAATTCATTGATATAAGAAGAAGATTATTAATTTCTTTTTTTTTGGTAGGTTTCAATTTTTTTTAGTTTTCAATTATTTTAATAATGATCCATGAGATAATAGTATAAGGGGTACAATTCCACACACATCCCACCACCAGAGTTCCACATCCCATCCCCCACATTGGAAGATTTCTGTTCTTTATCCCTACAGAAGCATGGGCCCAGGACCATTATGGGTTGCAGAAGGTGGAAGTTTTGGCTTCTGTAACTACTTCTCCTCTGGACATAGGCATTGTCAGGTTGACCCATACTCCCAACCTGTCTCTATCTTTCCCTAGTGAGGTAGAACTCTGGAGACGTGGTGTTCTAGGACATATTGGTAAGGCCGTCTGCCCAGGGAAGTCAGGTTGGCATCATGGTAGCATCTGCAGCTGGTGGCTGAAAAAGCATTAAGACATCAAGCAGAACAAATTGTTAAATAACCAGGTGCCCAAAGGCAAGGATATTGTAGATGAGATTTGGGGTCTCTATTTTGAAAAAAGCTAGTAGGTCTATTTTAAGTATATTCCAAGGGGGCTATGATTTTTACTAATTTTTGCCTGAGCCTGACAAAATCCTAAATATTAATATTTGGAAGTGTTCCTGGAGGTTCTTAAATTCTTCCTCTCATTTACTTAGACCAAAAGTCACCAGAGACTCAATTTCAGTCTGAAAGAGAAGAATGATAAACTACAGCCGGGTGTGGTATTACAAATATGCAAAAAAAAAAATCACCAATTGATTCTTCCTATCAAATATTTACAAGACAGGAAGGGCTGAAGAAATAGCTGAGCTCTGGGAGTCGGGCTGTAGCGCAGCGGGCGCAAAGCACAAGGACCGGCATAAGGAATCCGGTTCGAACCCCGGCTCCCCACCTGCAGGGGAGTCGCTTCACAGGTGGTGAAGCAGGTCTGCAGGTGTCTATCTTTCTCTCCTCCTCTCTGTCTTCCCCTCCTCTCTCCATTTCTCTCTGTCCTATCCAACAACGACAACAACAATAATAACTACAACAATAAAACAACAAGGGTAACAAAAGGGAATAAATAAATAAAATAAATATTTTTTAAAAAAAGAAATAGCTGAGGTCTTAGAGCACAGGATTTGTACACATGAGGCTCCCACTGTGATCCCCAGGATCACATGAATTAGAATGGTGCTGACTTCTCTCCTTCTACTTCTCTTGTGAAACTCTATTTCATGTAACTCATATAACTAAGGGTCTGGCATTTAGGAGAATCGTATCCTGAGCCTCAGCAACTAACTGACTAAATTACAACACAAATTGAGTTTCCGATCTTAGAAGTTGTGATAAAGACAACCTTTTGTTGGAAAGAAGTCTAGGACAAATAAATCCCCCTCAACCTTCTCCACAGGGGTTAGGAGTAGAAACAGACGCACCCAGAAAATAGTTGTGGAGGACTTACCCATCTACTGACTTAAGCCCCTGTGAAGTAGGAGGGAAATTGCGTAGAGTTTTGAGAATCTGGTAGCAGTAGAACCACTGTCAACCTAAACTAAAAGGGACCAAGACTAAGAAAACATCTAGAAAAGAAGCTAAGAGGCAAGTGTCTGAGATTGAAACAATATAGCTACATGTAGGGTTTCTGGGAGTCACTAAAAGCCTGAAGAATAAGAAAGGATTTTCCCTAAAGACTTCTGACAGCTGTGGTCTAGGAAATGGCACAGTGGATAAAGCACTGGACTCTCAAACATGAGGTCCTGAGTTCAATCCCTGACAGCACATGTACTAGAGTGATGTCTGGTTCTTCTCTGTCCTTCGGTCTTCCTCATTAATAAATAAACAGAATCTTAAAAAAAAAAAAAGACTCTTGACAGCCCCAGATCCTAATGATCCCTTGATTTTAAAATTTCTAGCCTCTGGAACTATGACAGAGCATAATTATTTTCTTTTATTTCATCAAGGTATAGCTATTAATGAAAAAATTCAAAGAAATTAGCACATTAACATACAGCCTGTCGTTCCTACTATGCTGCCTATGAGAGGGAAAGCAGAGACAGAAAAATCATGCATCTTACAGTTTTATTTATAGTTATTTTTAATATTTCTTTATTGGGTAGAAACAGAGAAAAGAGAGACAGAGGACTAGAGACAGCTGCAGCTGTGCTTCACCATTCAAAGAGCCTTTCCCCCATTGGAGGAAGTGATGACAGAATCAGGGAGGCACTTGTAGGAGGAGGTAAGATGCCCTTCATTTCCTTGTTGGTGACAGGAGCAATGAAGAGCCAAGAAGCCTTGAAACCATGCCCCTCAGTCAGGCACAGGGCTATCTGAGGTTGACAAATTGGGTTAGACAAAAGGTAATAACGTTTGCATTCTGTTTGTAGGGGCTGTTTTGCTGAAGCAGTAACTATGCTAAAAAACTGAATTTGCAAAGAAAAAAAAAACAGGAAGCAGAAACTCACACACCTGCTTTTCCCCCTGCTTGCTGTTTGCCTTAGGGACAAACAACAGAGCTTAAAAACTGTTACATGAAGAAATTCACAGGAAACACACCTTGGGGGGCAGGTCAGATGACCTGATGACCTCAGGATACCACCTTATTTATCCCGAAACCCCATACATGTTTTTTTAATGTTTTTATGTTTCCACTCCCTCTTCTAGAGGTGTATTTTCTGAAACAAAAGGACTGGGAGGTGAACTGGAGCGTGGATTCCACCTTCATTGTATTCCAGACTACCACAGAAACCTTTTCCTCCTTATAAAAAGCCCATGTGATAATATTAGCACTGCAGTGTACCGAGCAATATACCCCCATTCACCTTCATCATCAAAAGGTCACAGTCACTCTGTTGACATCATTACTTGGTGTAGAAGTGCAGGATGACATTCATGAATAACAATCTCTGGAGGCTAGATGAGGTACACCTATGACAGCAAGACCAGCAGCAGTGCCAGAGCTGAGGAGCTTCCGTATGTCCACAGCACCCAAGAGAAGATTTTAAAAGAAGTGTCCCCTTTTCCACAGAACGTGGGATATACCCTTCAAGAAGTAATTGGGGGTGGGGGAGAAAAATCCAGCAATAACAAATGAAGGTGAGAGTCAAAGAAAGAGTAATTATTGTCATTACTTGAACTTTTATTTTTCTTCCCTGTCCTACTCCTGCTCCCATCTGGTAGTTCTGGGGAAATATTGACTACGTTAAGAAGAAGTGTTAATTATTTGGCATACGCTATTTAAGATAGCAGGTGTTGTAGAATACATTTTAGGAATGTTTTCACCCAAAATGGCTCTTGTTTTCCTTAAGCTTTTGCACTGGTGGGTGTATGCTTCAGTTAACTGTGAAATTCACTTATGTGGAACAGCTCAGTTCCTGACAAAGTCAGATAAATAAAGTATTGCAATAATAATAGAGTATTAAGTCCTGAACAAATTTGATTAAAGATGGATTTAAGAACAACTTGTATGAAGAACAACTCTTACTTTAATTAGGAGCAAAGGGACTTCTATTTTCAATAATGATCTATTAAAGTTGGGCCAGTTTTCATGAAGGATGGATGTTGTTGCCCAGTGTCTTTTGAAAGATTATTATCCCTCCTTTCCATCCCTACTATATAGTCAAACTGTTAAAAATGCAAATTTATGTCTGACTCCCTTCTCCAATGCATAAATATTCAAGTTCTGAAGGCAGTGTAGTTGCCTCTGAAAGACTTTTATGCTCACTGGGGAAGACAAACATTTAACCACTTCACAGCTGGCTGTCTTCTACTGGTGGGCTGCCTCTCCCATGCTTTGGGGCTACAGAGGACTACGAAATTAACAACTGTGTGTTACGATTCTTGGCAGGGCACTGTGCATCTGGCCAAGGATTCATGTTGAGCTGCAGTGACATGGGTAAGTAACCTCAAGTGAAGATCACATTCCGAAATTACATCAGCGCTTCCTTTTTTCTTCCCCAATAGGAGATCTTATATCCAATATCAAATTTACATATGGCACATTATCAACCCAAATGCTAATAAAATGTTCCCTGAGCAAATTGTTGCTTTGAATAACAAATGAAGCCTGTGAGAAGACAAAGTTGTAACAAGAAGAATTCAAATGTAACCTTGTCTTATAAGTATGTGTCTTTGTACCTTTGTTAAAATAGTGAGTTTTTCCGTGTGTGTGTGTGTGTGTGTGTGTGTGTGTGTGTCTGTGTGTGTGTAGGTTTGATTGTTGTGAGAAAGAGTTCTGCTGATATCTGGACTTCAGAAGGGTTCTCTTACATCTGAGGCCACAGCAGAAAGTAGAAATGTGCTGACTATGAATTTCCCCAAAGGGCTTATCTTTGGTCAAGTTCACTGATAAGTCTTTCGAAAAAAAAATGTAAAAGAAAAAAGAGATTTTTAAGAGGCTATGATCTGTTACAGTGTTGAAAAAATAAGCAGTTATCCATTTTGTTTGCTTTCTCGTTTTAGATCATTTTTCTTAGTCGCACCTGAATCCTCTTCAATTCTTAAATGAATTAGATTTATTTTGGAGGGAAATTTGGTTTATAAAACTGTGAATGTATTGGATAATATACTCTACCTATCACTAGAGGATGATAAGTCTTGAAATTAGTGTAGCCTGGAATGCTCCTAGCCATAACCACAGAATGCCAGATAAGATCTACAGGGATGCAGAGGTTACATAGGCTCCTGTGCTGAATATAGGCCCTATATCAAATTAATGTGGTTTACAGTTAGCAATATTTATATACTTCTCCCATATTAGGGAGATACTCTTCTTTCTGATCCAGCTTTCTAGCCCTTTTTTCCAACTATGACACCATCTCCCCAGACAATGACTTAGGTCACCTGCATGTGAGATGTTAAGCTCAGACAAAAACTAGTAAGGTTATAGACTCCTCCCTTGTAATATACCTAAAATAGACCTACTAGATTTTTTTCCAAAATAGAAACCCCAAATCTTCCTCTGTAATATTCCAACCTTTAGGTTCATGGTTAGTCAACAATTTGTTCTGCCTTATATCTTAACTTTTTTTCAGCCACCAGGTTCCAGACACTATCATGATGCCAACTTGACATTCCTGGGCATACAACCCCAACAAAGTGTCCTGGAGCCCCACCTCCCCAGAGTTCCTTCCCCACTGAGGAAAGAGAGAGACAGGCTGGGAGTATGGATCCACCTGTCAATGCCCATGTTCAGCGGGGAAGCAATTACAGATGCCAGACGTTCCACCTTCTGCATCCCACAATGATCCTGGGTCCATACTCCCAGAGGGATAAAGAATAGGAAAGTACCCCCCGCCAACACTTCACAGGCACTATTCCAGCCTTTAGGTCCATGATTGTTGAACAATTTGTTTGGCTTTGTATGTTAACTCTCTTTTCAGCCACCAGGTTCCTGATGCCAGCATGATGCCAGCATGATCCCTGGACTGACGACCTCACCAATGTGTCCTGGAGCTTCCCCAGAGACCCACCCTACTAGGAAAAGAGAGGCAGACTGGGAGTATGGATGGACCAGTCAATGCTCATGTTCAGCAGGGAAGCAATTACAGAAGCCAGCCCTTCCACCTTCTGCAACCCACAACGACCCTGGGTCTATACTCCCAGAGGGATAGAGAATGGGAAAGCTGTCAGGGGAGGGGAGGGGATATAGAGATCTGTTGGTAGGAATTGTGTGGAGTTTTGCCCCTCCTATCCTACGGTTTTGTTGATGTCTCCTTTCTTAAATAAATAAATAAAAAATAAATAAAAAATAAACAATAAAAAGAATAGGGAAGCTTTCAATGGAGAAGATTGGATACAGAATCTGTGGTGGGAAGCACAATTGCATATGTCTTCATAGATTGTTGTTTTTGACGGGTTATGTTGTTTTCGCCGGGCTGGCTTCACGGGCGGGTAACAGACGACCAGGGACTCATGGTTGAGCTGTAGGCAGTATCTCTTTATTCATGCAGGACGCAGCACAATCTAAGATGAGCTAAGCTAAACTAAAGGTACCCTAAAACTCACAATGCTGTCTTTATATATACTTGCCAAGTAGGGTGGAAACAGGATGTGACATAGAGAGGGTGGAGAGAAAAGTGACTGGTGAAAATCAGAGTGTGACAAGGAGGGGGCAGAGCAGGCGAGAATCCTATCACTGAACCACCAATGCCCTGGAGTGCTTTATGTAAATGTAAAAGTGATTTATGTAAATAGACCAAAGCTTTGAATGGGATTAAATCTATCCCTATATAGGCATATGGTTAAGCAGAAGCCAGGGGGAGCTGGCATACTATCCAACAATAGATGACCATATCATACCCAACACCTAAGTATCAATATCCCTCCACCAGTCATCTTGACCCCCTTCACTACTGTAGTCTGTTTAGTATTCACTTTGGCATCTCAGGTCTGCAGTTCAAACCCAGACTTCTTTTCACCTGACTTTGCCTATGACTTTGATTTGTTTCATTGCCACATATAAGAGAACCCCTCCTGTATTTTATGTTTATAAGTTATTTAGTATATTTTTTTGTGGGGCCGATTAAGGAGTTGTGAATTCCTTTGCTTGGAAGCTCTTCATTACTCCTTCAATACTGAGTGACTGCCAGAGAGTTCATTTCTCTCTCTCTCTCTCTGGGTCTCTGTTGCATCTATTAAAAGATATTCCCCATAACCAAATCTGAAACTCCAATACAAATATTTGAGGTATATAGTACCTATTATGCCTGTGATATTACTAAGACACAGTAATTGGATATTTTGCTCAGGTCTCATAGCTTACACAGGTAGAATCAATTCCTTTGTTTGGTTGTTTGGTTTTGTAAGTCTTTTAATTTTTATTTTTTTATTTCTTTAGCTAATTAATGACTTCCAAAATTATAATATCACAAGGTATATTTCTATATTGCACTTACCACCAAAGTTCTATGTCCCTACTCCCCACCATGAAGTTCTCATGAAGTCTCAGCCACAGTTTGCAGTGTGACTACTTTTTTTTTAATTCATGTCTTTCAATGCTCTATATTCTATGTATGGGTAAAATGAACTGGCAATAGTTTTTCACTTTCTTTACTAAACATAACTGCATGAAGTTCCATCCATTTTGCCCAGAAAGACAATGGACTCCTAGACATCTCTCCAAAGGTCATGCTTAAAATAAAATTAATTTCTTTCCTGGAGATATAAGCTGAGGAATCACATGCATCCAGAAAGATCTCTGTAGACCTGAGTTCATGGCAGTACAATTCATAATAGCCAAAACTTGGAAGCCACCGAGGCGTCCAACAGCAGCTGAATGGCTGACAAAGTCTATATACACAATGGAATACTACTCAGTTATTAACGAGGATGAGGTCACAGTCTTCACCTCACCTTGGATGGAGCTTGAGGGCATTCTGTGAAGTGATATCAGCCAGAAAGGGAAGGATGAAGATGGGATGATCTCACTCATGGACAGAATTTGAGAAATGAACAAAAAAGAGGAAACACAAAGGAGAACTTGGACTGGGCTTGGTGCACTGCACCAAATTAAAGGACTGGAGTGGAGGGGTGGGGGCAAGCCGGGGTGAGGGGGGGTTCTCTCAGGCCCTGGTGCATCATGGGGAAGGAAGACCTAGGTTGGGGGTGTCAAAGTGTTTTCTCAGAAAACTGAGAAATATTACACATGTACTGTCATCTAAATTTACTGTACACCATTAATCACCCCCTAATCAGAATAATTAAGAAACATCATTTAAGAAGGTTGTAGGGAGTCGGGCGGTAGCGCAGCGGGTTAAGCACACGTGGCCAGAAGTGCAAGGACCATCTAAGAATCCCTGTTCGAACCCCAGGCTCCCCACCTGCAGGGGAGTCGCTTCACAGGCGGTGAAGCAGGTCTGCAGGTGTCTGTCTTTCTCTCCCCCTCTCTGTCTTCCCCTCCTCTCTCCATTTTTCTCTGTCCTATTCAACAACAATGACATCAAGAACAACAACAATAATAACTACAACAACAATAAAATAACAAGGGCAACAAAAGTGAAAATAAATAAATATTTTTTAAGAAAAATTTTATAAAAAGAAGGTTGTAGAGATTTTAACTGTCTGAGATATGTCTTCTATTTTTTGAGAGCCCAGCCTAAGAGCCCAGAAGACAGCTCACCAGGTAGGGGATATGCCTTACCATGTGTGAAGCTGTAGTTCTATTTCTGCTCTAACATGTGCGAACGCAGTGCAGCAGAGAGCCCCAGGGCTGTGATGCCACCTCTTCTCTCATATTTCACTTATTTTTTTTCTTCCAGGGTTATCGCTGGTGCTTAGTGCCTGCCTGCACTATGAATCCACTGCTCCTGTGACCTTTATTTATTTATTTATTTATTTATTTATTTATTTATTATTTTTTGGATAGGACAGAGAGAAGTTGAGAGGGGAGGGGAAGATAGAGAGGGTAAGAGAAAGACACCTGCAGACCTGCTTCACTGCTTGTTATACAATCCCACTGCAGATGGGGAGCTTGAACCTGGATCCTTACCTGCGTCCTTGTGCTTTGTACTATGTGCGTTTAAACCTGTGTGTTACCATCCCGCGCCAGCTTATTTTACCGTCTATGTAAAATAAAAAGAATGAGAAAGTCAGTCTGGTGTCAGGCAGGAGCTCAGTGGGATAAGCACACATGGCACCAAGCACAAAGACTGGTGTAAGGATTCCGGTTGGAGCCCAGGCTTCCCACCTGCTGGCAGCAGGGGGTGTAGAGTAGGTCAGCAGGTATCTATCTTTCCTTCCCTTCTCTGTCTTCCCCTCCTCTCTCCATTTCTCTCTGTCCTATCCAACAACAATGACATTAATAACAACAACAACAACAACAATAATAACCACAACAATGGCAACAAAAGAGGAAAGAAATAGCTTCCAGGAGCAGTGGATTCTTAGTGCAGGCACCGAGCCCCCAGCAATAACCCTGGAGACAAGAAAGAAAGAAAAAAAGTCAGTCTGGAAATAATCATTTCACATACTTGTGAAGTCCCAGTAACACAGAGAAGCACACACACACACACATACACACACACACACACACACACACACATACACACACACACACACTCTAGCTCACAAATCCTAAGAACCAACTCCATCACCCCCAAGTCTGTCCTCTTTGTGCTGTCTTCACTTCCTGAGCAGTTTTCATAACAGAGCAAAATCCCCATATGTTTTTATGTAATACCTCTTTCCTGGGAGCTCCCCAAACCTGTCCAGAGGATGACTACTTTGTGAGCTGGGCATTAACCAATGCAATATAATAATCAGCAAAGCATTGCCAAGAAAGAATGCGACACCATTCCTTCTAGCGCATGTCAACACGCACAATCACTCATTTCCTTTGCAGTAGTCATAATTACACATACAGTCTCTTAATTGGCTGAGATTTATCCTTCGTTTTTGTACAAAGGACTGTTGTCAGCCACAACTGGATGAAGCAAATATGCACTCATCCAGGATTTACAATGCACTCACGCCTTAATTAACAGACCTTATATCCCCTTATATCTGATGCGTAGTAAACTCATTTAAATTTCAATAAAATTAAATGTCCATGTTTATGCAGTCTTTTATCTAAATGCTGCCATTTGAATAGCAACATCTATTTCATTTTTCCCTTGGTTTCCCTTGATTAAACTTGTAGTAGATGGTATTGGAGCTGAATTACCCCCCCCCAAAAAAAAAGAGAGAGAGAGAGTTCTAAAATAAAGTTCTTGGCATCTATTCAGTACCACTGAATGGGAACACTCAAGGCTTAGTGGAAATTATATCTAACTTTGTGCAATGTTGCAGATTTTCCTAAAAGTTGGAAAACAGATCGGTTAAATTAAGCTCTAGTTAAAAAAGATAACAGCCCATCGCAAATCGGTATTTATGTCAAATTGTATGAAGACAGCAAGACATTTTTAAATTTCACATGTTAGCTCAATGCTATGTCCATTGGGTTAAGGGCTGACTGTATAGTCATATTCAATCTGTAGATTCCAGGGATATAGATAATTATAATCTATAGGATAAGTGGCCAGCTTAATTATTCAACTTTAAAGAAAACAAAGAAGAAATATGATAACTTTACTGTTAAATAATGGCATTCCAGGGGGGTAGGATATCCTGTTAAGCACACACTCCACCATGAGTAACGACCTGGGTTTGAGCCCCAGCTCCCCACCTGTAGGGAGGACACTTCATGGGTGTTGAAGCAGGCCTGTAGGTGTCTATCTTTCTCTCTCTCTCTGCATCTCCCCTTGTCCTCTCAAATTCTGTCTGCCTTGTCAAGTAAAAAGAAAAAGAACAAATTAATAAATAAAGGGGGGAAATGGTTGCCTGGAACTGTAGATTTATAGTGTAGGCATCAAACCCCAGCAATACCCTAGTGGCAAGAAAAAGAAAAAGAAAAAAGAAAAGAATAGCATTCCACTGTGTTTTTGCACTAATGTTTAGAATAATCTAGTTTCTGTTAGCTGAAAAACAGAAGAACACTAACAGGTTAGTTGTATTTTTTAAAGAATCAAACTGAGGATTTAAAGACAAGAATAACTTAAATCCAGGATTAGTCTTTAGATTTGTCTGAGAGATTTTGTCCAAGATTGAGTATTTTTATGGAGACATAATGAATTTTACAGATATAAAGAGAGGCTACAGTAAATATGTTTAGGATTTCTAAATATTAAAGTAAGATAGTAAAATGTCTCTTATACTAGTGATAGCTACAGGTTTTTTGGTTTTTTTTTTACAGTGTTTTGGGTTAAATCAGGGCCTCACATATCCAAGGAAGGTGTCTCACCACTGTTCTACGTCCCAACCCCCAAATTGTCCAATACAATTTGTGTGTGTGTGTGTGTGTGTGTGTTTGTGTGTGTGTGTTTACTAGTGGATTGTATGAGACCATTGATCAGTTGATTAGTTAGTCAGCACAAAGACAACCTTGCCACATTTATGTGGAAACTAGAAAACAGTTTTCTAGAAAATTCTCTCCACTTGCATGAAATTAGTTCTTTTGTTTTGCTTCATTTGTTTTTTCTCTGCAGACCTATGCAAGCTTCCAGTCAGATCTGACTTATAAGCCAACTACTAACTACAGCAAGAAAGACCATAGGGTCAAATGCCTCCAGGTTAGACCACTCCTTTCACTCTCATTCTCAAAGTTACACCAGTTTAGTTTAAACTCACCTAGTTCCCAAATCAGGAGTGTGGAGACTCCTGTGAAGCTGCAGGCACTGGTTCAGAGGAGACTTTCTTTTTTCAGAGGGTTCCTCAGGAGTGTCTTAGTACACTTCCTTCAGAATCAGCCTCGGGAGTCTGGGCAGTAGCACAGCAAGTCAAGCACACATGGTGAGAAGCACAAGGACTGGCATAAGGATCCCAGTTCAAGCCCTCGGTTTTCCACCTGTAGGGGAGTTGCTTCACAGGCAGTGAAGCAAGTCTGCAGGTGTCTCTCTTTTTCTCCCCCTCTGACTTCCCTTCCTCTCTCCATTTCTCTCTGTCCTATCCAACAACTACAATATCAATAACAACAATAATAACTACAAGAATAAAACAAGGGCAACTATATATATATGCAAATAAATAATATTTTTAAAAAGAAGCAGCCTCAGGTAAGAATATCTATTCAGCAATGGTTAAATGCTATAAATCTAAAAAAAAAAAAAACACTAGACAGAGATAGAGAGAGGAAGAAATGAAAGAGAGAAAAGTCTGTACTCTTCTTTTAACTGGCAGGTTGACTTAGCTTCTCCCCAAACGGAAGCTCTGAATGTATAAGCCTATTGGGAAGGGTGACATGACACAAATAAAAACAAAGAAAGGGTTAATATCACATCTTTATTGTAGAACTATTAGTTGTGCTTTTTCTGACACAGAATTAAGAAGAAGCTATTAATGATATATATATATATATATATATATATATATATATATATATATATATATTTTCAAAACAGAGAATGTATACTCCAAAATGGCATACTATTGAAACAATAATAATAGGGAAGATAAATGTATGTTCTGTCTAAGCATCTGGGCATGGCCACAATCATTTAAAATAGTTGTGTAGGGTTCATTATTACTAAGCTATCCTATAAACAAATACGTAAACAGGCAGATAGAGAAAGCTGTATGCTTCAACAAGTGTGTATATGTTCAGTTAGAAAGAAAAGACCATGAAAAATACCAGATTGTACAACAGAAGTTCAAAAGGCATAGTTACCCTCCTTTTCTGCTATGGGTTATGATTAAGGTTTCAGTTTAGAAACTTCTTATTTGGAACCAGGCAATAACTCACCCACAGAGCACATAAATATGTGTGAGGACCCAGGTCCGAGCCCAGTCCACCACTCGAAAGAACCACACAAAGGAGAAGCTTCAGAAACAAAACTACAGGGCAGGAGTAAAAGGCATAATGGATCTGCAAGGAGACTCTCATGTCTGAGGCTCCGAAGTCCCAGTTTAATGCCCTGCACCACCATAAACCAGAGCTGAGCAGTGCTCTGGTGAAGAAGAAGAAGAAGGAGAAGGAGGAGGAGGAGGAGAAGGAGAAGAAAGAAATGCAATGCTGTGGCATCTATCTTCCTTCCCTCTCTGACTCTCTCTCTCTCTCTCTGATATTTCATCCACTTTCTAAAGAAAAAAAAAAGTGTGCATTGGGAATGGAGGAGGTGGGCATGAAGCTGCAACACAGCCCTTGCAAGAAAAATAAGGAGAGTCTGGGCAGTGATACACTAGGTTAAACACACATGATAATGTACAAGGACCCAGGCTTAAGCCCCTGCTTCCCGGTGGTTAAAGAGGTCTGCAGGTGTCTCTCTTTCTCTTTCCCCCTCTCATTTCCCCTCCCTTCTCAATTTCTCTCTTTTCTAAATTTTTAAAAAACATGTTAATATTTGTTTATTCGTTCTCTTTTGTTGCCCTTATTATTTTATTGTTGTAGTTATTATTGTTGTCATTATTGTTGGATAGGACAGAGACAAACGGAGAGAGGAGAGAATGACAGAGAGGGGGAAGAGAAAGAGACACCTGCTTCACTGCTTCACTGCTTGTGAAGTGACTCCTCTGTAGGTGGGCAGCCGAGGGCTTGAAATTTCTTTCTGTTCTATCCAATAAAAAAATAAATAAACAAAGAGAGAAAAAAAAAGGAAAAAACAATATCCTCCAAGAGCAGTGGATTGATTGTGTAGGTACTGAACCCCAACAATAACCCAGGTGAGAGGAAAAAATAAAATAAAAGAAAAATAAATAATATAAAACCATTTATGAATTTGTCCATCTGCCCCTTGAACATATGACAAGTTTATTATGTCATAAGAACTGTTAAGTTCTGGTTGAAGAATAAAACATTTTGTAGGGCACTATATTAGACAAAATGAAATAATAGTATATCATCATTACGATGAAAGAACAAATTCTTTCTTGATGAGAAAGATGGCTTAGTGGGTAGAGTACAGGACTTGCATGTATGTGGCCCAGAGTTTGGTCCTTGTCATTGAACTTGCTGTTGTCTCTCACTGTCACAAAACTACTAAGTAAGAGCTCACAAGATTGCTCACCTAGTGTATCTGCTTTGGTAACCTTTGGCACTGTAGTGTCTTTCCCTCTACCACTCTGTCTCTCTCCCTCTCTGAATGAAAAGCCAGCACAGGGGAGCTGGCGGTGGTGCAGCAGGTTAAGCACACATGGCACAAAGCATAAAGACAGGCATAAGAATCCGGATTTGAGCCCCTGACTCCCCCCCCCCCCCCGCAGAGGGTTCTCTTCACAGGTAGTGAAGCAGGTCTGCAGGTGTCTGTCTTTCTCTCCACTTCTCTGTCTTCCCTTCCTCTCCCCATTTCTCTCTGTCCTATCCAACAACACGACAGCAACAATAATAACAACAACAACAATGATAAACAACAAGGGCAACAAAAGGGGAAAAATTTTTTAAAAGCCAGCATAGATGGTGAAGCCCCAAGGAAAGCAATAAATAAGTGAATAAATAAATACTAAATATTTTATTTTTATTTTTTTACTTATTGTTGGATAGAGGCAGAGAAATTGAGAGGGGTTGGCAATCACGGCAGCATCTGCAACTTGGTGGCTGAAAAGAATTAAGATACAAAGAACAAATTGTGTAATAACCAGAAACCTAAGAGAGGGAAAGAGATACAGAGGCACCTAGAGCCCTGCTTCATCACTCATGAAGCTTGCCCCACTACAGGTCGGGACCAGGGGCTTGAACCTGGATTCTTGCACACTCTCATGTTGTACTTAACCTCATGCACCACCACCTGGCCCAATAAATAGTAAATCTTGGAAAGAAAAAGTTAAAAACTAAGGATCACAATTCAGCTGAGTAGATTATAAAGATCTCTAAGCTTCATTGAGCAATCCATGAATCCAGCAGCTACCAAACTCTCAGAAGAGAGCTCCCAAGAGCTGTGCAAAGTGATAGATTTTTAGAGACTAGAGAGATATGAAAGAGCTGATTAGTTACAGAAGGAATCCATCCCATTCATTGCAGCCAAGGGTACGTTTGGAATCAGACCTGGCAACTTGTTCTGTGCAGGCAAGCTTGGATGGGTTGATCCAAACCTTCCTTTTGGAGTGGAGACAATGATAGGAACTTATATGTAAAAAAAAAAAAAAAAATGACTAGGAAGTTATGAAAATAAAGGAGATGGTGGAATGAGATCAGTCTCCCAAGGAGGGTGAGATAGATGTTTTCTCAATTTGCCCAGAGCAGATTTCCTTGAAGTGTCATACAGGTATGGAGAACTGAAGGTCCTTTGTGTCCCTGTGGGTCTTAGTCACATAGTAATACAAATTATTTTAAGAGTCATGAAGGCCCGGGAAGCTAAGAATAAATTGTCTTTGTTTCAATGCTTTGCAAATTTTCTAATCGAAGATGTGATCACTGCTCCTTCCCACTCTGTATCATCTGAAAGAAAGGGAGAGAGATAATTTTATCTATGATCATGTCCCCTCTACTTGAGAAATTCCTTTATCTCTTTTTTAAAATAATAATTTATTGATTAAGTGATGATCAACAGGGCCATAGGGTAAGAGGGGTACAACTCCACACAATTCCCATCACCAGATCTCCATATCCCATCCCCTCCCCTGATAGCTTTCCTATATTTTATCCCTCTGGGAGCATGGACCCAGGGTCATTATGTCATTCAGAAGGTGGAAGGTGTGGCCTCTGTAATTGCTTCTCCACTGGACATGGGTGTTGACAGTTTGATCCATACTCCCAGCCTGTTTCTATCTTTCCCTAGTGGAGCAGGGCTCTAGAGGGGTGGGGTTGTAGGGTACATTGGTGAGGTCAGCTTTCCGGTGAAGTCAGGTTGGCTTCATGGTAGCATCAGCAACTTGGTGGCTGAGAAGCATTTAGCTATGAAGCAGAACAAATTGTTAAATAACCAGAAACCTAAAGGCAAGAATGTAGCAGATGAGATTTGGTGTCTACATTTTGGAAAAGGCTAGTAGGTCTATTTTAGTATCTTCCTTTCTTTTTTATTCTCAAAGGAAAGATGTTTTTTTTTGTTTTTTTTTTTTGCCTCGAGGGTTATTGCTGGGGCTAGGTGTCTACACTATGAATCCATTGCTCCTGGAGGCCATTTTTCCCCTTGTTGTTGTTATTGTTATTGTTACTATTGTCATTGCTGTTGTTGTTGTTGGATAAGACAGAAATGGAGAGAGGAGGGGACGACAGAGAGGGAGAAAGAAACATAGACATCTGCAGACCTGCTTTACAACCTGTGAAGCAACTCCCCTGCAGGTGGGGAGCCAGGGGCACAAACTGGGATCCTTACACCAGTCCTTGTGCTTTGTGCCATATGCACTTAACCAACTGCACTACCGCCCAGCCTGATGAAATGTTTTTTATGTTGTAAACCCCCCTCCTTACCCTATCCTTTACATCTTAGGTCTCTCACCATAGGATTAATATCTTATGTTTGAGTTGTCTTCAGAATTTACTGCATGTAAATTCTTCTTTATTTGTTTATTTATTATCTTTATTATTTATTGTGTAGAAATAGCTGAAATCAAGAGGCAAGGATGAGATAAACAGGGAGAGAGAAAGGGAGATACCTGGCAGCACAGCTTCATCACTTTCTGATGTCATTTTGATTATTCATTTGGTCAAAATCTAAAAGCAATGAGGGTGAGGCATTCTCCCTTGCTTCCTGGCAAAAGGAATGTTCTGAATAGAAACAGGGGTCTTAGCGGTACTAGGAGTACAAACTCCCTCCTTAAAAAAAAAAAAAAAAAAAACTTGTATACCTCACAAAATAGATATTCTAGACACAAACTCTACCAGCAAAAGGTTATTAAAAATGTGGGCATGGCTTATTAAAAAAGTAAAGAGATAAATATGACAGTACAATAAACTTCCTGAGGGAGGTGAGGAGCCTCCTAGTTTTTACATTTTTCTTGGTCCCCTCTTTCCTGTTGCTTTTGATTTGCCAGTTCAGGCCTGCAGACTGGTTTAATCCTGTGTGATTCACTGGTCCAGTCTTAAGTAGACACTTCCGCCACTTGTGAAGAGGACCAGAGCTCTCAGGCAGATATGATGTCAGCTGCCACCTTTGGTTACCTGCCACCTTTGGTTCATATCTCTGCTTGTATTATTCTGACATTCTTACCCTAACATGGCCACTTGGTAACTGGAATTTATTACTGCATAAATCATTCTCAACAAACCAGCCTCCTGACAGCTGGAAGTTGGAGTCTGGAAAGAGAATGTCCAGTCTTTTCTCAGACTGACCACCACAATGGTATTTTGGACCATCTTTTCCCTGCTATGGCAGGCAGACCTCCGTTCATTTTCTATGTTCTTCTTTCCTCTATTAAATAATTGTATTTACTTACCTGTAGGAAGCAACTGCCTGTACAAACTCTGTATTTTTCTTCCCTCCTCAGTATACTTACTTGTCCTTGCCCAGTGGTGCAACCAAATCACAGTTTCCTAAAGAACTCAAATAAAACCCTTGTTTTCACTTACAGATGAAAGTTCTGACTCAGCCCAAGTCAACTGCACTTTTCAACACTTGGCTAAGTTTAAGTTTGCTGACCTGAGGCTTAGCATGGGCAACTCCATCTTGGATGGAACCTAGTGATGATTTTCACACAACGAATAACAAACATGAGACCATGTGGTCTTTTGGCAATAACATCCCTTTTGTTAAGGCAAGAGAAATGCCAGGAAATTTTTCTATCTTTTTTTTTTTTTAATGGGACCACAAGATCTTTCAGAGTTGAAAAGTTCACTAGAGCCAACATGCAGTAGTCATCTCACTCTTCCACTACTGGGGGATGACAGAAGGAAGTGGAGAGGGTACAGCTGTGTGTATGTTAGCAAGAAGCTGATGCAGCAGTAGGTGTTCCTCGCAGAAAGAGCACTCACACAGTCCATAGGGCTTCCCTCCGTTTGAGTCTTCTGCTACTCTTCTGGTAGAGATTCATGCGTACACATATAATTACAGGTTGGGAATGGAAGCTTGCTGCAATAGCTCACCTAACTTGTAGTATGATATTTTACTGAATGTTTCATCCGTGGTTATTGGGCAGTATCTCTGTGTGACCTCTTCTTCTGCCTACAGTGTAATGATAAATTTTTAAGATAAATTCTCATTTAAAATATTGTAGGGTTGTGTCATGAGGGAGAGAGAAGATACCAGGAAACTGTGGCGGTTTGGGAACGCAAATCTTTCTTTATGCTGATGCCCCAGAGTTGGGTAAAAGCACAGTGGTTCAGGCCATGTGGAGCTAGCAAAATGGCCACCTCCCGCTATGCCCACCAGCCCTTCTCCAGGTCGAGTAGCGGAAGAGAGAAGAGCAGAGAGTGAAAGCAGAAATACAAACGGCTTTTATGGGAGGATTCCGGAAGTGGCAAATAGGGAGGGGATTGGTTAGGAAAGGGGGTAGAGAGAGGCAAAGGGCATGTTGGGAAGGTGGAAGCCTTCTTAGCAACTGTTGCAATGGTTTTAACTGAATTAGCAATACCCTGAGGGGATAACGTGGTGGATATCTGTAGAAAAATGCTTGCATGGAAATATACTGGTTTGTGGGCCCTGCCAATGTTCAACCACATCTGCACAATTCCCCAACAAAATATCCTAATCACTTCCAGAAAAATTCCAACTAGTGAGGTGACTGTGTGAAATAAAACTATAAGATGGAGAAGGAAAGGTGACTCTTAGAACTTATTCGGAGCAAGGAAAAAATGCAAAAGGTATATATTTTATTTTTTCTAGCTCTCTCATGCATGCATCAAGACATACTTACTGAGGATCTGATATTTGCCAGGCACTGATCTAGAGGCTTTAGATAAATCAACGATCAATAAAAGAGACAAACACACTCATCATAATGTTAATTATATTCTAGCATATATATAAAAAAAAGAACAATAGGGGAGGGGTGGTGGTGCATCTGGTTGAGCTCACATGTTACAATGTGCAAGGGCCTTGGTTCAAGCCCCCTGCCCCACCTGCAGGGGAAAAGCTTCATGACTGGTGAAACAGGACTGCAGGCGTCTCTCTGTCTCTCTTCCTCTCTTTCTTCCCCTTCTTTCTCAATATCAAGGTATCTTTACCAAATAAATAAAGATGCATTGGTGGTATAGTGGTGAGCATAGCTGCCTTCCAAATAAATAAAGATAATTAAAAATTTTTTAAAACCATAAAAATAATAAATATGTCATGGACTTGCATTAACAATAATCATTAATATTAGCCACTGAAAATTAAATACTCTAACATCACACTGACTTAAACAAAAGCATATGCATATATATATATATATATATATATATATATATATATATATATATATGTCTTTACATCACAGTCTGTTCTGTATTAAGTATTCTATTCCTCCTGAAAAGTGAACATCTAAAGTCACACTATGAAGTACCCAAGAAAGAGAAAAAATAAATTGGCCTCCCCTTGAATAAAAAGAATCTATCTGTAGGAGCCTTGGAAAGTAGCACTACTATCAGCTAGGGAATCATAGTTCTCAACATTGGTGTTTCCAGAGCATACAAAATGGATCAAGGCAAAAGCATTCCATCAGTGAAACTCCCAGTTCACCTGGAAGTTCCTGAAGTTTCTCTTTGTTCTCAAGGGCATAGGGCATTGAATAAAGAGACAATGACAAAACTCTCCTTCATCTTTTTCTGTTTCTCTCCTTCCTCCCTAAAATTTCTAGAAAGAAAGATGACAGGATTATGGTGTTGCTTTTTTTTCCCCATTTTGTTACTAGTTCTTATATCTAACCCCCAACTTCAGGATTAATTGGTTACAAGAGCAATTCTATGAATTGTTTTGAACTGTCTGGTCTTCATTTAGTAAGTGGAAATGCATGGGATCCACAAAATAACTTAACAAATACAGCTCTCTTCCAACTCTGTTATATTATTTACTCTGACACATTGTCTGTTATGATGTGTCAACAATTATCACTTTTTTTTTTCATTATAGATTTATTTCAAAAAAGCAGGGGGCAGGTTTTACACCCCCCCCCAAAAAAAAAAGGGAGAAAATACAATTATCACACACATCCATGAGACGGATAAGGTTAGAATCAGAAGTTGACAATTTGATCCTAGAAAAAAAGGATAAATTTTGTGAAGAAATATTACACTAATTTTATTTTTGTAGTAGTTTATCAACCTTTCACTGAATGTCTTTACTTTATCTCTCTTGGCAATTTATGAATCTTATTTTGTGAAGTATCTATTCTCGTCTTTGCCCATTTTGAATAGTTTTGTCTACCTACAAACTTCATTGTAGGGACTCCTAAGTCTGGATACAGGCTTTTATCCAGATATGGTTGATTTCAGCCTGAAAAAAACATTTTTTCCATAAAAAAAAAAAAAAAAAAAAAAACCTATTCTACTTTGTTTGGTAACTTATCTTATGATGCTATTGTTTAGTGGCCCAACGTTTTCTTTTTGTTTGTTTGTTTTGTTTTCTCATGTGACTTTGTATAATACTGTTGAATAGCTTCACAGTCTGTCTCCATTCTTCACTGGCTTTTAAGAGAGAGAGAGAAGGACAGTGAGAAAGGAAAGGATGAGGGAGACATAGAGAAGGGAGAAGGGGAGACACTAACTCACTAGTCTATACCTGTGGAACTCAGTGCTAAACATGATACACAGTCTTGATGCTGGGTTTGAACCTGGGGCCTTAGTATATGCTTTTACAGGGTATGCTATCTTCCGGAGAACAGATGTCTTTTTGTTTTTCTTACAACTGTTTCTTAGCTCAGGTAGAGAATAAGAGAAAGCACACATTTTGTCTTTCTTGGGTTACAAATCCAGACTCACAGCCACTGTCGGACTCTTGGGGTGGGGAGGCCTCTTCCTAGGCACAAACTTCTGGCTTACCTGATCTATTGTGCACCAGATGCGGGGGCCCAGAAGGAATGTTCCGGGGCAGCAGGGGTGGAGATGTACAGGTCACTCTCTCTGCCTGATGCTAGTGTTGCGGCAAGAGAAGACCCGGGGACTTGTCTCATGGGCAATCTGTTTATTGAGCAGCAAAGTAGGGTTTATGAGGGGTTGTAGGAGGAAGTAAATTATCCATCCCTTATATGGTTTTGGAGAAGAGGGACAAAGAAAAATAGGGTGTTGGGAGAAGGTCAGAGCATTCCTAGTAAATGTTGAACAAGGGGTTAGTTGATCAAAGGAATGAAGGAAGTAGGGTTATCAATAACTATCAGACAGAGAGGAGCCTTAAGAGAGGAGATAGATCATGTAGGATTAGAAGGTCCAGAGTGGGTGGAGGAGTAAAGAAGATGTCCATGGTTATAGTTTGACAGAGTAGAACAATGATGTGTGGATGATATATGGTCAAAGAAGATGAACTTCTATTAACTTCTGAGTAAACGAAGCAACTGGTTTGAGAACAAGGAAATAGGCTGCAGGTAGAGTCTTTTGTGAGGCAGGGAGGCTTACAGAGAAGACATTTCCTAGTGGTCATTTTCT